>NW_026512327.1:0-90000 GCF_027579735.1 Bombina bombina
ATAGTTACGCACTCTGTGATCTCAGTTTGCAAGAACAACTACTCGGCTTTGTGGCCAAGTACAGGCTGTTATAGATGCCTGGGTGAGATTAAGATCTTACCATTTCCTTATATAGCAACACCTTATCTTTTCCTGTGTGCGAGCTCAACATTCGTTTTTGGGCTGGTAAAGAAGCCCAGAAGGGACAGAACTTGTCCGTGTAGCAGAAATGCAAAACCTTTCGGTTGACTCCGTGTGGCCTTTTTAAAGCATGTTTCTGCTCACAAACTGGTGCTTTATATAGCATACATTGGTTTAAGTGATCAACCCCCACTCTCAACCCCCTCATTTTGTTAAAGCGGATAGTTAGAACTAACAAAAGTAACTATATTATTTCAACATTATCCTAATAATAGTAGTCCAACAAATACTGTGTCCACAGCACCAGATTATATATAAAAAGTCTTTATTTGACAAAAAAACAAGCAATGTTTCATGATAAATATAATAGGTACTGAATTAGAGTTTGATTTATTCACAAAAGAAACCGATAGGAACACACTTCTACAACAGCTTTCCTCCATGAAATTTGGTAGAGTCACTCCCTAAAAGCTAACTGATGAGATTACAGAGGATAGTCACTGAACCACAAAATTTGATTAAAAGATCTCAGGAAATGCAGAAGAAATTCTTTGATAGAGGGTACCCACAAGCTGTTTTAGATAAATGTAACAAAAATCTTGAAAAATTGACCCCAAAAGTAGACAATAAAAATAGAATGGTGTTTCCATCTTAATACAGTATTCATGGTAATCAAATAGCAAAAATTATAAATAAGCATTGGCCTATTCTTCAAAAATGTAATAGTCAGGTTAAGGAGTTTCAAGAAAAAACAATTGTTGCATATAAAAGGGTCAGGAATCTGAGAGATCACTTTGTTAGGTCAGATATAGGCCCATTGAGACAGAAAGAACAGAGATATCTGGGTAAATGGAACCTAGGTTGCTACCCCTGCTTGGGATGTATGAGCTGCAGCTCTATCATTAAAGGAAAATATTTTTATCATCCAAGAAGTGATCAAAAACTAACTATAAGGAATTTCTTTACATGTGAGACAACATTTACTGTCTATTTAACCAAGTGTCCTTGTTCCCTCATCTATATTGGAGAGATGGTGAGAAAGGTCAGAGATAGAATGAGCCAGAACCGCTCCAATAATAGATGTGGGGATAGGGAAGCACCAGTATCACACCACTTTTTGGAAAAGGGGCATAGTATAAGCCAGCTGAGTTGGCAAATAATTGATCATGGGGGGCCGCAGAGGAAGGGAGGTGACTGAGAAAAGCTGCTTAAAAAGAAAGAGATGTATTGGATAAATAGATTAGGAACACTGATCCCAAATGGAATGAATAGGGACTTTAATTGGTCGGTTTTCTGGTAATAGATGAATATTTACATTTTTTCCTAGGAATTTTTTTTTAAAATTGTATATATGGGTCAATAACGTGGTATGTTTTTAATAACGTGGTATGTTTTGAATAAATAGTCTGTAGATTAGAAAAGATTGAGAAACATTTAAAAGGGTAATGTTAAAAATATGTTGTCTTTAAATGTTACATGAGGTACAGCAAAATGTGTTTACAGTCAAAAGACACATGGTGGTGCTAGAGATAGCTTTGAGAATGGCGCCAAACCAAGTTGTTTAAAAAGAGGCATTTCAGTGTATTGCGTGTATAGCATGATTAAGTAATATTTATCACGAAACGTTGCTTGTCTTTTTGTCAAATAAAGACTTTTTATATATAATCTGGTTCTGTGGACAGAGTATTTGTTGGAGTGATTAGTGTGGAATGGGCAGTTTCCATGGTCTGCACAAGCACAGTTAAGTCACCAGCAGCTGTTCCAAGCTTTCTAAGAATAGTAATGCTATTGTGAAGTAATATTTTGAGCACAGTGGAAAGATAAATAAGTCTGTATATCTTAAAATTATTATAAATGGGGGGGGGCGGAGTTAACCGTCAAACTGAAAGGACGTGCATTAGAGGAGCTCTCTCATGCTATTATATTTTAAACAAATATAAGTAATATCTAAAACCTATATAGTGACTCTTTTTGCTGGTCATCACTTCTGGAAAGCATATTGGAGGCATTTGAGCGATTTGCAGAGCGGAGTGATCAGAAACCTATCTGTTGTGTGCGGTGCTAAACTATACCGGTCTGTCTAAGGAGAATTGCTGCACAACTATCTGCCTGGCACCTGAGACCGGACTCCGGTCTGTTCACCTACTGACCTTCTGATCACACATCCTTGCTGCCCGGAGGGTCGGGGCTCCGCTCCGGAGCAGCAACCTAACATTGCATGCAGAATTGCTAAGTAGCGACTTCCAGGCCTAAGCACTAATTGCCCTTTGGCTTCTACCTCTATTCCTGGAGGACACCTCTCCTCTGTTCCTGGCTGGGTCCCGGACTAAACACATGTGGGCTTGTGGCGGAGTTTAGCGTTACTTACTTTTTGGCGCGAACTCGCCATTTTGAGGCCTGACCTTCTTCAAGACCTGCTAATCCCTAACGGAGTTATTTGGAGCGGCCTGCAAGCTACCGGATGAACGTCAGGGAGGGTAAGAACTTTTGATTATGGATTACACTGTTTTGGCTCTAATCAACAGATCACATGCTGGGGGAAAAACAGACAATTCAAGCTAAAGTGAAAACAGAGATACACTTCTCAATTATCAGCGTTATTGTGCAAAGCACATCTAAGCCCCCATACACTGATAACTTTATTTAAAACACCTGTATATCATACCGGAATACTGTCTATTTGAACTAAAAACTGCAGTGAGTAGATTAAGCAGACTTCTCATATTTTGGACAGGAGACTAACCGGAGTTGGGGAATCACTATACTATATTTCCTCAAAACTACTTTGAAAGCCCCTTATCCTAGGCTGGAGATAGAAGAAGAATATTTTCATTATATTTTCTTTATGGCTTTTTACTATACTTAGAAAGGAAATTGTGACTCTACTGATTATTAGTGCTGACCACATCCAGGAATAAATCACCCTTATGTATAAATTTACTGCTGCAAATAAGGAAGTGTTTCTGGCTGCATAAACTGCAGAATATAAACATCACCATATCTACATTTTAACTGCAACAATCAGGAGGTATGCTTTAAGTATGAAAATATTGAACACCTAAGCTGATTGAAACGTAGATCTTGAAAGTCTTTGATATTATACTTAACAGTTGCAACTGATATATTAACTGACATCTGACACTGGATTTGCAGCAGGGAGAGTCTTATTTCAAACCGTATACAATAAAAGCTTTATTTAGATTCCAAGATCTGAGATGCACTGCTATTGATCCTGATTAATATAGGTACCCCTGAGACTGTACTCAGAAATATTCAACTGTACATAGACTGATTGCCTTAGATACAGATCTGTCTCTGATCGCTTGTGTTCCTCAGCATACAGCTGTGTATTTTTGATCTTCACTGCAGTAAGGATATCTCACAAACCCCAAGAAAAAATGCACTGGATGTAATACACAGACAACCTACAGGTACAAGGCTGAGGTTCTTTACCTAAGCATACCCAAGCATACCCACCTATTCCCCTGAAGATAACCTGTCAAATTGAGACAAGGAGGCTTCTTTGATTAATATACGCACTCACATGCACTACAACAAAAACAAAGAAATCCTATCTGGCTGGTAATACACTCTCCTCTCCCGTTTCCTGCTGTCAGATTGGGCAGTGGGTCATACCCCACGTGCCTTTTCCGTGATCGTCCTGTGAGGACAACCTCCCCGAGGAGAAGTGTACAACGAGATGCTGCAGAGTTTTACAATCTACTAACAGAAAGCCTCACAGCTTCACTATAACCACAGCACAAGGGACTCATAAAACATGTCTCACTCAAACAGGAAAAAAACTAACAACAAACATACTGAAGGCCCAAAGAGAACTGTGGCGGATCATTTTCATAGTAAATTCCTACTCGAGAGAGACCTCTCAGATGAAGACTCTAGAGATTCCCCATCTGGCCAAGGAGAGGAAGAACTACATCCCTCTGGGAAAGATTCTATCTATACTTCTGAAAATGCTTCCCTCAAGGAACTCATCAATTCCTTATCAGCTAAAATGGATTCTCACTACTCTTCCCTAAAACAGGAAATCAGAACATCAGTCGCTGACCTCAAGAGAGACATATCCGCACTAGGGGACAGAACTGACACTCTAGAGCATAAACATGAAGATTTGGCAACAGACCATTCAAACCTCCTTGCATACTCACAGTCACTGGCAGAAATGATTTCGGACCTTGAGGTAAAACTGGCAGACCTGGAGGACAGATCTAGGCGCAACAACGTGCGCCTTAAAGGTATTCCTGAAAGTGTTTCTAATGCTGATCTCCCCAAATTCATAGAACAATTGTTTGAAGAACTAATTGGCACTCCTCAAGATACAGAATCAAAAATAGATAGGGCTCATAGAGCTGTCCGACCAAGAAACTCAAATCAGGCGCAACCTAGAGATGTTGTTGTGAGACTGCACCATTACACTTTCAAAGAAAAGATTCTTAAAGCTGCTTTCATAAAAAAAGATCTCCCGGAACCCTACAAAGGTCTACAGTTTTTCCCGGACCTATCATCCCATACGCTCTCAAAGAGAAGATCGTTCCAGCCTATTACTCACTGCCTACGAAAGAACTCTATAAAATATAGATGGGGCTTCCCTGTACGTCTCTTTTTTCAACATGATGGACTTTCTTTCACTATTTCCAACCTGAAACAAGGAGTTGAGCTTTTGAACAAGCTACATCTTCTTCAGAACCCCCAGGCAGTACCCCCAACTAGTCCTGACCTGAACTTTGTTCAAAGGGACTATCCTACTAATGGTTCTACAAACCCTGAATCCACTACTTCGAGAATGGAATCATCAGATTGCAGCCCCAAACCTAGAAGATCTTCACCTGCCTCCAAGAGACGGAATACTTCCCAATTAGAAAAATAAACTTTATACATATACAAGTCATACTCTACGGTCTTTACATCTGCTGTTTGCCAGATGTATGATACTCTAATTACAGAGTTTACTGGAAAGAGAGACCTTTTGAGACACTTAATTTCTGCAATTTCCTGGACTCTTATTAGAATAAAGTCTCCAACTAACCCTATTTCTTCCTTACAGGTTCAATCACTCATTATCACCAAGATTTTATGCTATATGGTATGGAGATTACAATCCGCCTGCATAGGTACCTGGCTACTAGTCACTCCCTCCCTTCCTGAGGGATAATCGTTTGCTGGTTTATATTGCCACCTCCATACATATATAGCCCTCCATTGGCATGGTAATCCCATACTCAACATCTCCTCGATATGGGGTCAATATTGATATGCTAAAACTGGAGTCATATAAGCTCTGACCTACAGTTAAATGTGGCCTATGCTTGTTACCCTTGTTACCTCAGGTGTTACCCATCCTGGATTACTTCTTGGTTTGTCATAACTGTATACCTATATAGTAATCACTAATTGCTGAATTGAAATACCACCTAGCTAAACGTCATACTTAAATATAAACTGTACACATGGATGCAATATCCTTATCCATATCCAGACGCATGTATGCTTAGTTACCACTTTTCTATTATTTGATAAGGGCCATGTTTGGATGGATACCCTTTGGTGAGACCATAGTCAATTGGACATAATGGTTTGGTCTCCCTTTTAAATTACCATTATTGTAGTCTACTACCACATTACAATACAATGGATTGAATCCGCAAACCCACACTGCTCCAAAATACCCATTTATTATGATTTAACCTAAATAATTGAGTAATAAGTATATCCCTCTTATAGTAACTACACTAGCTCCTATTACAGATATATATATATTCATATGCAGGATGCTCCTACCATTAATTAAAACCCCAAGTAAATGCCACTAGAACCCATTCCAGATGGATAGATGCCAGTACTGTATTAGCATTACGTTTGCCTGACTGTTTATGTTTTAACTTTTGACTAATTATTCTAATATCTCAGCCCATGTGCATATAACCAACTCCATATTAAATTTACTACGTAACTCAGTCATTACGCTATGTAAAACCTTCATGCAAATACATTCAGAGAATAAGATTTGTATAATCTCTGCTTATGCTTTAATGCAATATTACCTGATTGATCACTTTAACTCTATTACTTGTTATGCTCTTTATCTCTTCTAGACGCATATGTTTGTAATTTATTTTTGATTATATTTCAGATTTACGTCAGATGAGGTATGGATAAATGTTAATTAAGTTTTGATTCAGTTTACTATAGTTAGAACTAGAGCCTTGCCAGATGCTCCCTGTTGATCGGCTGACTCTGAGCCTAAAGTTATATTGAAAGTTATATTGATTGTTGGAAGTTATAAATTGGTTGCCCCCCCCCCCCCCCCCTATTGGGGGAGGTGACCTCTACTCTATTACTTTATCACACTAACTCATGGTTATATTCTATGATTTTGAATGTTATCATATCTAATGTTTTATTTCCCTAACTCATAGCGGTGCTTACCCGCTGAATATCCCCCCATTTCCCCCTTGAAGTTATAATTATTATTCTATTTCCCCTTCTCAGCTTTCAGTGCACCCAGGACCAATAATAATAAAAGCCTTATGTACACAACATCAACAAAGTTTTGTGTTTTACCCTCTCATCTACATACGCCCTAACATGACTCGATAGACCTCTTCCTCTTTCTTAAAGGAGGTAAGTTAATAACTAACCCAAATATAATTTGATCCCAACATTGGGATATCATTAATATAAATGGGTTGCACTGAATGATTAGTGGTCAGGACACTTGTCTAAAGTGTCCTACATAACTGGGAATAAATAAATAAAATATAAAATGAGGTTACAATATATAAACGTAAATTCTGGTTCATTTAATAAAGTTACTATGTTATCTATACTTCTTATATTTTGAACCAATACTGACATTTGTAAACGCCAATTGGCGTCTCAACAACTATGTAACTGTTACTTTGTAGTAGCCCGATTGTCTATATTATGTACCATTTGATCTTTTTTTTTTATGGCTATATCTGTTAAACTTCAGTTGTACCTCAATAAAAAATTTATTAAAAAAAAAAAAAAAAAAAATTATTATAAATGACCACAGTAGTTGTGCTCGCAAACTGAGAACACAGAGTGTGTAACTCTGCAAATGGAAGGAAATACCATCAATCATAAAGAGACGAAAACAGTGAGTAACAACTAACTGCATACTCTGAATAACTCTCTCCGAATTCTTTGGCTTCTTTACAAAAGACTATTGTACTGAATGAAATAGGATCCTTGGATATTAGAAACATTTTTTCATTTATACCACCTTAGATATTTTGCGGAATTATCCAGGATGCTATATCAATGTGAATTTTTACCATGATCTACTTAAGCCTCTGATACTTTTGAATAGCTTGTTTAATTATTATTATTTAAGGTGTTCGACTACACACATTATATAGATTTTATTTTTATTTCATTATTGGGATTGGCCAATCTGATCATTTCTCTGTGTTTTTATAAATAAACGAGTATTTTAAATTTACAATACTTTCATTGATTTATTTATTATTTTAATATACAACATTGACTTAAAATAATAATTATTAAACATTATCATAAATACTGTACAATACTGTACAATATATATACAGTTGCAAGAAAAAGTATGTGAACCCTTTGGAATGATATGGATTTCTGCACAAATTGGTCATAACTTGTGATCTGATCATCATCTAAGTCACAACAATAGACAATCACTGTCTACTTAAACTAATAACACACAAAGAATGAAATGTTGCCATGTTTTTATTGAACACACCATGTAAACATTCACAGTGCAGGTGGAAAAAGTATGTGAACCTTTGGATTTAATAACTCCTTTGGCAGCAATAACTTCAACCAAACTTTTCCTGTAGTTGCAGATCAGACGTGCACAACGGTCAGGAGTAATTCTTGACCATTCCTCTTTACAAAACTGTTTCAGTTCAGCAATATTCTTGGGATGTCTGGTGTGAATCGCTTTCTTGAGGTCATGCCACAGCATCTCAATTGGGTTGAGGTCAGGACTCTCACTGGGCCACTTCAGAAGGCGTATTTTCTTCTGTTTAAGACATTCTGTTGTTGATTTACTTCTATGCTTTGGGTCATTGTCCTGTTGCAACACCCATCTTCTGTTGAGCTTCAGCTGGTAGACAGATGGCCTTAAGTTCTCCTGCAAAATGTCTTGATAAACTTGGGAATTCATTTTTTCTTCGATGATAGCAATCCATCCAGGCCCTGACGCAGCAAAGCAGCCCCAAACCATGATGCCCCGACCACCATACTTCACAGTTGGGATGAGGTTTTGATGTTGTTGTGCTGTGCCTCTTTTTCGCCACACATAGTGTTGTGTGTTTCTTCCAAACAACTCAACTTTGGTTTCATCTGTCCACAGAATATTTTGCCAGTACTGCTGTGGAACATCCAGGTGCTCTTGTGCAAACTGTAAAAGTGCAGCAATGTTTTGTTTGGACAGCAGTGGCTTCCTCTGTGGTATCCTCCCATGAAATCCATTCTTGTTTAGTGTTTTATGTATTGTAGATTCGCTAACAGGGATGTTAGCATTTGCCAGTGACTTTTGTAAGTCTTTAGCTGACACTCTAGGATTCTTCTTCACCTCATTGAGCAGTCTGCACTGTGCTCTTGCAGTCATCTTTACAGGACGGCCACTTCTAGGGAGAGTAGCAGCAGTGCTGAACTTTCTCCATTTATAGACAATTTGTCTTACCATGGACTGATGAACAGCGAGGCTTTTGGAGATACTTTTATAACCCTTTCCAGCTTTATGCAAGTCAACAATTCTTAATTGTAGGTCTTCTGAGAGCTCTTTTGTGTGAGGCATCATTCACATCAGGCAATGCTTCTTGTGAAAAGCAAACCCAGAATTGGTGTGTGTTTTTTATAGGGCAGGGCAGCTGTAACCAACACATCCAATCTCATCTCATTGATTGGACTCCAGTTGGCTGACATCTCACTCCAATTAGCTCTTGGAGATGTAATTAGTCTAGGGGTTCACATACTTTTTCCATCTGCACTGTGAATGTTTACATGGTGTGTTCAATAAAAACATGGCAACATTTCATTCTTTGTGTGTTATTAGTTTAAGCAGACTGTGATTGTCTATTGTTGTGACTTAGATGATGATCAGATCACATTTTATGACCAATTTGTGCAGAAATCCATATAATTCCAAAGGGTTCAAATACTTTTTCTTGCAACTGTATGTAGTTCAGGCATACAAAAGAAAAAAGAAAAAATATCCACGCAAACCATGGATATTAAAGAATGACAAGGCTGCACTCAGATTCAAATATAAAGTGATTTTATTTAACCCCTTAACACCATCATGACACCTACCGAGATAGATAAATGCTGAAAATGTAAAACTACTTAGAACACATCCAGGCCTGGAATACAAGACATAACAAGGTAATAAATACATTAGTCGGACATACACATGAGCACATAAGTGTACAATACATACTCAAAAGACCCACTAAATATGGAATGCAACAGTTCATAAGCCCTCCAAGCAAAGCAATTAGTACACATAGTATGCACCATTACAGCGTTACCAGGTTGAAATACTCCTTGAAACTGAAACAAAGCTGCCAAATGCACAGAGGAGCCCTTAGTGCAACAACACACTCCAAATCAGACAGGCATAAGGCAGACACAAAAAGATACTTGCTGCTTAAAATTCCATATGAGTGAATCCCCTGTAAATGGACCTCCGCGTATGCCAATTTACTTTGAAGCTGAACCGCTCCATTGCTTCGACTGCCTCGTCACTGGTCCTCCCATATAGGTTCTGAGTTTAACCCACCATGTGGAGCAACTTTTAGGTCAGGTTTACTCTGGAAAGCAGGTATTCCAAGACCACAAAACACTGGTTTACAGATCACCAAGCATGACGCCTTTCACTCCTCCCCTTTCCTGGGCTGACACTGGGGATTCGTCAGATCAGTTTATATTTGAACCTGAGTGCAGCCTTGTCATTCTTTAATATCCACGGTTTGTGTGGATATTTTTTTCTTTTGTACACCTGAACTATATTATTTTATGACTGCTGGCACCTTAATTGTTTGGTTCATGTTTAATTTAGTAGGGTGCACACACCTCTATGTGTGTATATATATATATATATATATATATATATATATATATATATATATTTTCCATTAAAGTGAAGCCGGCTGTCTGTTCCATTAATCAGTTTGAAGTCAATTCAAATTATATTTTCAACAAGGCTTCCACAGTTTCATATCTTTACAATTTATCGGCTAGATTACGAGTTTTGCGTTATGAGGGGTGCGGTGCTTACTTGCACGTTATTCTTGCCGCTCACTTACCTACAGTGCTGGGATTACAGGTTTTCCTAAACCAGGCGTTATTAGGCAAAAAATGAGCGTAGATCAAAATTGAGCTTCATACCGCACTCCAATACCAGCACTGCTTAAATCAACGGTGAGCTGGTTTAACGTGCTCGTGCACGATTTCCCATAGACATCAATGCGGAGAGCCGGCTTAAAAAAAGCCTAAAACCTGCAATAAAGCAGTGTAAAGCTCCGTAATACAGCCCCATTGATTCCTATGGGGAAACTAAATTTATGTTTAGCAAAGACACACTGTTGCAAAACTATGTATATAAGCCATAAGGAATGTAATCACTTAACCTTTTAGCTGTGTGCAACTCAAACAGTCTGTTGTTTTACAAATGGGTTTATAATCTCACATGTATTGTTGCCACAACCTGGTTATTTGCAGGAATTAAATTGTTACAAAGTTCTTACTTATAACACTCTTGTTTCCAGGTACACATAGAGTGTTAACTGTATATATATTCAGCTGGGTGAGTTTTACATATGCACTATAAAGTATTATGTTTCTCCTTTGTAGGTATCTATATGTTCAGATAACCTCCAAATTTTCCAGTATTCCAGTATAGTATATTGTATCACAAGTAGATAACATGAAGATATATTGGTGGTATCGAACTAACTTTGTGTGTTTGTAAAAACATCAACCCAGGTTACTCACGGTTATCCGGCCCCACTATGCGGGATGTTGGAAAGTATTCAGGCACTCCTCCTCCTCACCAGATAGCCGTTATCCAGTACAGAACCTGTAGCTTAGAAATCTCTGCGGTGTATCTCACACACCAAAAGGAATCCAGCAATACCACAATGGCGAAAAAAAGCAATCATAGACCGAGCTGAATCATCACTGTATATTTATTATCACATCAAGGAAAACAAAAGGTTCCACCACTCCACACACATCAGCTACATTCAACACGTTTCCTGCTGCTAAACAGCACTTCGTCAGGTATACTCACAGCTGTCTGATTACACCTTTTATTTGGCTCACCACTCTTTCCCAAAATTTAAAGGTATACTACCGCTTATAAATTTAGCGGCATATTACTAACCTATAAGCCATTCAAACAGGTGCATCAATATCACATTCCAATAAATAAAAAAATATATAACAAGCATAAATTTATATGTTACGAGTACATTGTATCTAAAAATATATAGATAGACAATTAACACATTGTAGTGGGAAATCCAGCTAGTACTATACGAATAAAATAATTTTGCTGCATTAACATTTTGTATAATACTAAGATAATTCAGCGGTCACAATACAAGGGCATATTCCCAATATAGATATAAATATGTACTTAATACTCAGCCAAAAGATAATTTATTAAGGCACAGTAAATAACCTCTAGTTGTAGTTACACTTAAAATAACCTACCACTATATCTTAGAAAACGAAATTGATATGATATATAAATATAACCATCTGAAAATAAAAGTGGTAGGTTATTTTAAGTGTAACTACAACTAGAGGTTATTTACTGTGCCTTAATAAATTATCTTTTGGCTGAGTATTAAGTACATATTTATATCTATATTGGGAATATGCCCTTGTATTGTGACCGCTGAATTATCTTAGTATTATACAAAATGTTAATGCAGCAAAATTATTTTATTCGTATAGTACTAGCTGGATTTCCCACTACAATGTGTTAATTGTCTATCTATATATTTTTAGATACAATGTACTCGTAACATATAAATTTATGCTTGTTTTTATTTATTGGAATGTGATATTGATGCACCTGTTTGAATGGCTTATAGGTTAGTAATATGCCGCTAAATTTATAAGGGGTAGTATACCTTTAAATTTTGGGAAAGAGTGGTGAGCCAAATAAAAGGTGTAATCAGACAGCTGTGAGTATCCCTGACGAAGTGCTGTTTAGCAGCAGGAAACGCGTTGGATGTAGCTGATGTGTGTGGAGTGGTGGAACCTTTTGTTTTCCTTGATGTGATAATAAATATACAGTGATGATTCAGCTCGGTCTATGATTGCTTATTTTTCGCCATTGTGGTATTGCTAAATTTATGTTTACACCTAACACCCTAACATGAAACGAGAGTCTAAACAACCCTAATCTTACACTTATTAACCCCTAATCTGCTGCCCACGACATCGTCAACACCTACATTACAGGGAGTGCAGAATTATTAGGCAAGTTGTATTTTTGAGGATTAATTTTATTATTGAACAACAACCATGTTCTCAATGAACCCAAAAAACTCATTAATATCAAAGCTGAATATTTTTGGAAGTAGTTTTTAGTTTGTTTTTAGTTTTAGCTATTTTAGGGGGATATCTGTGTGTGCAGGTGACTATTACTGTGCATAATTATTAGGCAACTTAACAAAAAACAAATATATACCCATTTCAATTATTTATTTTTACCAGTGAAACCAATATAACATCTCAACATTCACAAATATACATTTCTGACATTCAAAAACAAAACAAAAACAAATCAGTGACCAATATAGCCACCTTTCTTTGCAAGGACACTCAAAAGCCTGCCATCCATGGATTCTGTCAGTGTTTTGATCTGTTCACCATCAACATTGCGTTCAGCAGCAACCACAGCCTCCCAGACACTGTTTAGAGAGGTGTACTGTTTTCCCTCCTTGTAAATCTCACATTTGATGATGGACCACAGGTTCTCAATGGGGTTCAGATCAGGTGAACAAGGAGGCCATGTCATTAGATTTTCTTCTTTTATACCCTTTCTTGCCAGCCACGCTGTGGAGTACTTGGACGCGTGTGATGGAGCATTGTCCTTCATGAAAATCATGTTTTTCTTGAAGGATGCAGACTTCTTCCTGTACCACTGCTTGAAGAAGGTGTCTTCCAGAAACTGGCAGTAGGACTGGGAGTTGAGCTTGACTCCATCCTCAATCCGAAAAGGCCCCACAAGCTCATCTTTAATGATACCAGCCCAAACCAGTACTCCACCTCCACCTTGCTGGCGTCTGAGTCAGACTGGAGCTCTCTGCCCTTTACCAATCCAGCCACGGGCCCATCCATCTGGCCCATCAAGACTCACTCTCATTTCATCAGTCCATAAAACCTTAGAAAAATCAGTCTTGAGATATTTCTTGGCCCAGTCTTGACGTTTCAGCTTGTGTGTCTTGTTCAGTGGTGGTCGTCTTTCAGCCTTTCTTACCTTGGTCATGTCTCTGAGTATTGCACACCTTGTGCTTTTGGGCACTTCAGTAATGTTGCAGCTCTGAAATATGGCCAAACTGGTGGCAAGTGGCATCTTGGCAGCTGCACGCTTGACTTTTCTCAGTTCATGGGCAGTTATTTTGCGCCTTTGTTTTTCCACACGCTTCTTGCGACCCTGTTGACTATTTTGAATGAAACGCTTGATTGTTCGATGATCACGCTTCAGAAGCTTTGCAATTTTAAGAGTGCTGCATCCCTCTGCAAGATATCTCACTATTTTTGACTTTTCTGAGCCTGTCAAGTCCTTCTTTTGACCCATTTTGCCAAAGGAAAGGAAGTTGCCTAATAATTATGCACACCTGATATAGGGTGTTGATGTCATTAGACCACACCCCTTCTCATTACAGAGATGCACATCACCTAATATGCTTAATTGGTAGTAGGCTTTCGAGCCTATACAGCTTGGAGTAAGACAACATGCATAAAGAGGATGATATGGTCAAAATACTCATTTGCCTAATAATTCTGCACACAGTGTATATTTATTAAACCCTAATCTGCGCTCCCGACATCTCCGACACCTACATTATACTTATTAACCCCTAATCTGCTGCCCCAACATCGCCGTCACCTACATTATATTTATTAACCCCTAATCTCCCATCTCCAATGTCGCCGCAACCTACCTACATTTATTAACCCCTAATCTGCTGTCCCCAACGTCGCTGCCATTATAATAAACATATTAACCCCTAAACTGCCGTACTCCCACATCACAAACACTTATTAAATATAATTAACCCTTAATCTGCTGCCCCTAACATCGCCGCCACCTACCTACATTTATTAACCCCTAATCTGCCGCCCCCAACGTCGCCGCCACTACACTAAATTTATTAACACCTAAACCTAAGTCTAACCCTAACACCCCCTTGCTTAAATATAATTCATATAAATCTAAAAAAAACTACTATCATTACCTAAATAATTCCTATTTAAAACTAAATACTTACCTATAAAATAAACCCTAAGATAGCTACAATATAACTAATAGTTACGTTGTAGCTAGCTTAGGGTTTATTTTTATTTTACAGGCAAGTTTGTATTTATTTTAACTAGGTTGAATAGTTATTAAATACATATTAACTATTTACTAACTACCTAGCTAAAATAAATACAAATTTACCTGTAAAATAAAACCTAACCTGAAATACACTAACACCTAACATTACACAACAATTAAATAAATGACATAAATTAAATACAATTACCTAAATTACAAAAAAATATATACTAAATTACACAAAATAAAAAACAAATTATCAGATATTTAAACTAATTACACCTAATCGAATAGTCCCATCAAAATAAAAAATCTATCACAAAATAAAAAAAAAACCCTAGCCTAAACTAAACTACCAAAATCCCTTAAAAGGGCCTTTTGCAGGCATTGCCCCAAAGAAATCAGCTCTTTTACCTGTAAAAAAAAATACAAACAACCCCCTCAACAGTAAAACCCACCACCCACACAACCAACCCCCCAAATAAAACCAAACAATTTGTGGAACAACAACCAACTCACTATGGTATGATGTATCCACACAGAAAGAGGTGTGCCTCTGTTATGCTACTCTCTAAAAAATAAATAAAGATAGAAATAAGGGGTACTCTATAATCCCCAAAACTCCAAAAATAAAATATTGTGAATAATTAATATATATAAAAAATATATAAAATATAAATAGGGAGTCCTATTTTTGGGATACTAGTTGAAAAAGGATTAAGTGAAATTAAATTGTGTAATGCATATATACACCAAATAGAATAAAACTTTCTATAATTCTTAAAGTAGTCCTTAGGTAATAACCTGTTACGAAAAAAGTCCAACCAAAGTCCATAAATGTATAAACAACTTGGTGTGGTGATCTTGATGAAACAAATGAACATCAGATAATCCCCATCGAGTAGCTGCTCTCTCCGTATAATAAAAAACAGATATAGCAAGTCCTGTAAGACAAAAAAGGTAGAGGCGCTCTTGGTGCAGACAACCCTAAAACAGTGTGAAGTAGCACTTGTGTTGATGATAGGAGCAATACTCACAAGTGTAAATGCACAAGCAGTGCAATATCTGATAAGCCGAAGCTTCAGAGCCGCTCGGCTGACTCAAAACTGTCTGGTCTGGTGTTTGGATGCAATGTAGGTCCTCGGAACTTCCGATGTGGCAATACCTAAAATACACAAAGAAAGGAAAGCGCCCTTGGTGCAGAAAAAAACGGTACTGTGGGACACAGCTACAAGGAGCAATAGAATTATACTCACAAAGGAGATTGCACAACCAGTACAATATCAGACAAGCCGAAGCTTCAGAGCCGTTCGACTGACTCTCGAGGCAGAACAGCTTTTCCAAAAAAGGGATCTCAAGCGGGCAGCTGCTAATCCACTCTAATATAAGCCGCTATTTATGGAATACAGACTTTCTTAGTCAAAACACAGAGCGGTTCATATACGATCGGTCACAATAAGGTGTATAGATGAAATTATATAATTGTAGGCAAGGTAGAACAAATAAAATTTTAAAAGATTACTTTGCAACACGTTTCTCGGCTTAGGTGCCGTTTCATCAGGCTACATAACTTTCTAGGACTACCTTGCTGCCTTTTAAAGGCTAAATGGACCAATCAGTAACTGTGTTTTTTACACACCCCCTATGGTTCACATCTGAATTAATCAACTGGATGTGTCTCTTAGCGGTGTGTGTGAAATCCACCTGTGTGACTTGACATATGTTTACAATTCCTTATTACAAAGACTCTGCAAATAGCTTTTGTTCACAAAAATGGCAATGGGAAGAAGGTCTTCATCGTCACAGTATCATTTTCTTACACCATTACTTTAACAATAATAATAATACATGAATAATATTTATCTGAGCTGCTGATTCTAGCCCAATGTCTTTTTCTGAGGCTGAATAACAAACATACATTCAATATAGATTAAGCTGACATGAGGATTCAAATCCGCTATAACATGGTTTATAAAATACATTATTGTTCAACGTATGCGAGATTATCAATATAGACATTTCGGAAACCTAAATCAAAATTATACATAAATCTTAATCGTGCTATCTATAAATTATTAAATACTATTTGTGCAATATTAGGTTAACCGACTCGACTCTTAAATACAAAAGATAATGACACTTAAGAAAATATATACACCTAACTGACCTTCTCACAATGGCACTGGTTTTAAGAGTTTAACTGCAGTTTTTCTTAGTGATCAGGAATCGGACATCGCTGAGTGGCTTATAAATACATTAATATAAATTAAAATGTTACTTAATAATAAAAATATATAGTGCTAAATGCTTGACTGCTCATTGTGATTGGTGAATCAGATCTTACTCGATATAGACTGTGTTAACTAGACTATTCGTGGTATTGGTTGCACCCATCTTGCTCGATAATAACTTTTACTATGACACTATGTGACTAATCAAAACTAATAATGCTTAATGTGATGACGTGTTGTGTCTCTATTCATACTGTGTATAAAGATATATATCTGGGAAATTGTAAAGTGTACAACCTCAATGTTGTTACTTAATATAGTGCTAGTGTATCCGCTAATATGGCTTATATATTAGAGATAAATGGGTTATAACTAAAACATAGACATATATACTAAGAAACAAAATAACGTGATCATTGGTGAAGCTAAATATATAGATGTGCAGACAAATGTGATAATAAAAGATATTAAAATTAATATAATGATATATTATAAATGTAGTTGTGTATAATATAAATAATTTTATTAAAAAATAAAATTAAGTGATTAATACATGTAAAAGATGTGAAATTTGGATGAAACTATATTGATATATATCTGATGATATAATTAGGTAACATCATCTTGTGATGCCTGTTGGTAATACAGATTATATATGTAGACAATGTTATTACTGTTATTACCAATTGAAATTATTGTAACAAATGTCGTAACTAACTCTAACATTTAGAGTCCTATAAATAATTTGATAAAATAAACAAATGTGAATACAATAGTTGCTATACTGTAAGCTGTAAACATTGTTGGGCCCAAGGCTTGATATATAATACAAAATAAATTTCAATTAGTGTAGAGTATAAAGTATAAAAATAAATATGGATGTTTTTTGTCTGTATGATCTTGTTGATTACTCTTAGCATAGGAAAACTTAGCTTTCAGGCTCCAGAACAGAGGGGAAACACACTGGACAGCTAGAGAAATTAAAAAGCTGCCAAATCCACATTAAGATTTAGACCCATAGGATGCATGGTTTTCATTTTGTGGATCCAGTATGTTTCCCTCTGTCTGAGCCTCAAGAACCTGTTATACAAATGAGATGGAGAAATGTCTTCTATAGGAATGATTGTGTAGCAATTGGGGTTCCCTTTATGTTTTTTTCTGGCAGTGCTTAATAACAATTGTAACCTTAGCTACTAGGGCTTCCCTATGTGCTATTAAAATTTTCATTAAACAATTTGAACAGTCCCCTAATGCTTCTTCCCACTTGGCCAATAGCTCTGTATCATCTTTAAATGAACAATTCTTAAAAATTCTTACATGAGGGATATATTCAAACTAATTTTAGGAATAAATCCATTTAGAAATAAATTTTTAGGAATAAATCCAATTTCAACCCACAGATATCAAACAACACCTATATTGAAATATTCAAAGAATTGGTTTTGGAAGAATTAGAATTCCGATTGGCTGATTGGATCAGCCAATCAGATTGAGCTCGCATTCTATTGGCTGTTCCGATCAGCCAATAGAATGCAAGCTCAATCTGATTGGCTGATTGGATCAGCCAATCCGATTAAACTTGAATCTGATTGGCTGATTCAATCAGCCAATCAGATTTTTCCTACCTTAATTCCGATTGGCTGATAGAATCCTATTAGCCAATCGGAATTCGAAGGACGCCATCTTGGATCACTTCATTTAAAGGAACCTTCATTCGTCGTTAGTCCGTCGGTGAGGAATGATGGCTCCGCGTCGGTTGCTTCAAGATGGACCCGCTCCGCTCCGGATGGAAAAAGATAGAAGATGCCACCTGGATGAAGACTTCGGACCCTCTGGAGGACCTCTTCTGGCCGGATAGGATGAAGACTTTGGACCCTCTTCTGGATGGATCGGTGATACCCGGCTGGATGAATACAAGGTAGGGAGATCTTCAGGGGCTTAGTGTTAGGTTTTTTAAGGGGGTTTTGGGTGGGTTAGATTAGGGGTATGTGGGTGGTGGGTTGTAATGTTAGGGGGTATTGTATGTTTTTTTTACAGGCAAAAGAGCTGATTTCTTTGGGGCATGCCCCGCAAAAAGCCCTTTTAAGGGCTAGTAAGGTAACTTTTTATTTTAGAATAGGGTAGGGCATTTTTTTTATTTTGGGGGGCTTTGTTATTTTTTTAGGGGGCTTAGAGTAGGTGTAATTAGTTTAAAATTCTTGTAATCTTTTTTTTGTAATTTAGAGGTTTTTTTTTTTGTAATTTAGTTTAGTTGATTTAATTGTAGGTAATTGTAGTTAATTTATTTAATTTATTTATTGATAGTGTAGTGTTAGGTTTAATTGTAACTTAGGTTAGGATTTATTTTACAGGTAGTTTTGTAATTATTTTAACTAGGTAGCTATTAAATAGTAAATAACTATTTAATAGCTATTGTACCTAGTTAAAATAAATACAAAGTTGCCTGTAAAATAAATATTAATCCTAAAATAGCTACAATATAATTATTCGTTATATTGTAGCTATATTAGGGTTTATTTTACAGGTAAGTATTTAGCTTTAAATAGGATTCATTTATTTAATAAGAAATAATTTATTTCGTTAGATTAAAATTATATTTAATTTAGGGGGGTGTTAGGGTTAGGGTTAGACTTAGCTTTAAGGGTTAATACATTTATTAGAGTAGCGGCGAGGTCCGGTTGGCAGATTAGGGGTTAATACTTGAAGTTAGGTGTCGGTGATGTTAGGGAGGGCAGATTAGGGGTTAATACTATTTATTATAGGGTTTGCGAGGCGGGAGTGAGGCGGTTTAGGGGTTAATACATTTATTATAGTGGCGACGAGGTCCGGTTGGCAGATTAGGGGTTAATAAGTGTAGTTAGGTAGTGGCGACGTTGGGGGGGGGGCAGATTAGGGGTTAATAAATATTATGTAGGTGTCTGCGATATTAGGGGCAGCAGATTAGGGGTACATAGGTATAATGTAGGTGGCGGCGGTGTGCGGTCGGCAGATTAGGGGTTAAAAAAATTTAATAGAGTGGCAGCGATGTGGGGGGCCTCGGTTTAGGGGTACATAGGTAGTTTATGGGTGTTAGTGTACTTTAGAGCACAGTAGTTAAGAGCTTTATGAACCGCCGTTAGCCCATAAAGCTCTTAACTCCTGACTTTTTTCTGCGGCTGGAGTCTTGTCGGTAGAGGGTCTACCGCTCACTTCAGCCAAGACTCTAAATATCGGCATTAGGAATATCCCATTGAAAAGATAGGATACACAATTGGGGTAAGGGGATCTGCGGTATGGAAAAGTTGTGGCTTGGAAGTGAGCGTTAGACCCTTTCCTGGCTGACTCTAAATACCAGCGGGCAGTAAAAAGCAGCATTAGGACCCCTTAACGCTGCTTTTGACAGCTAACGCAGAACTCTAATTCTAGGCGTGTGAGAATATAGGTAATTTGGGCTCTGTTTTTGGCCAGTATTTTGAACAGGTGTAAACTAAATTTTCATATATACATATACACACATAATATTACAAATTCAATTTTAAAGATATTTAAAAACGTATTAAATTTTTTTGCAAAAAGCATTATTATCTGTACACATACAACTAGATTACGAGTTTTGCATTATGAGCAGCTCGGTACTAACTTGCAAGTTATTGTCACTGCTCACCTTTAATAGCGATGCTATTACAGGTTTTCAAAAACCCGGTGTTAACAGGCAATATGGCAGCGTTGAGCTCCATACCGCACACAAATACCAGCGCTGCTTTGAGCTGGTTTTACGTGCTCATGCACAACTTCTCCATAGACATCAATGGGGAGAGCTAGCTAAAAAAAAGCCTAACACTTGCAATAAAGGAGCGTAAAGCTCCGTAACGCAGCCCCATTGATGTCTATGGGGAAAGAAAACACCCTAACATAAACCCTGAGTCTAAACACCCCTAATCTGCCGCCCCTAACATCGCCGACACCTACATTACACTTATTAACCCCTAATCTGCCGCCCCCAACGTCGCCGCCACCTACCTACACTTATTAACCCCTAATCTGCCGCCCCCCACTATACTAAAGTTATTAACCCCTAAACCTCTGGCCTCCCACATCACTAACACTAAATGAATATATTTACCCCTAAACCTAAGTCTAACCCTAACCCTAACACCCCTAACTTTAATATAATTGAAATAAATCTAAATAAAATTTACTATTATTACCTAACTAATACATATTTAAAAATAAATACTTACCTGTAAATTAAACCCTAAGCTAGCTACAATATAACTAATAGTTACATTGTAGCTATCTAGGTTTTATTTTTATTTCACAGCTAAGTTTGTATTTATTTTAACTAGGTAGAATAGTTAGTAAATAGTTATTAACTATTTACTAACTACCTATTTAAAATAAATACAAATTTACCTGTAAAATAAAACCTAACCTGCCTCACACTAACACCTAACATTACACTAAAATGAAATAAATTCCATTAATTAAACGGTGACAAAAAAAAAATTATGTTTTTTAATATATTTAATATTGAATTTGTAATATTATGTGTGTGTATGTATATATGAAAATTTAGTTTACACCTGTTCAGAATGCTGGCCAAAAACAGAGCCCAAATAACCTATATTCTCACAGTGTTTAAATATCCAATGAACACTCCAATTATGTATTAAAAAGAAAAGCCTATTTAAGGTGATACCTACCGATAGACATTTGAGCTTGAGAAAGGAGGGTAACCTCGGAAACGTGTTGCTCAAATCACTTACCGTGTAAACTTTGTCCAGAAGGAGCACCTGTAAATAGCAGGTGTAAGAAGGGGAGCTGTAATGGTCTGTGTTAGAGGCGTGAGAAACACTGTGTGCAGTTAGCCAAACAGCCTTTAAAAGAGACCCCAGGATTTTCCTCAAGGTGACCAAAATATCACACTGGGTATTGGACACACTAACCCGTGAATACTGAGAATACCGCTACTATCTGTGGTTCTCTGAGGGATTTCGGAAGCCGGATCAAAATTACCTGGTGTAAGTACCTATATGCACCATTTTCATATACTTTTACCGCCCATAACAAGATCTTTCCTGTCTCCTTTGTTTTCAGACAACATCAGTTCTAGAAGCACATAACATTTGGACTTTTTGCTTATGGACTTAATTTGCATGATTGTTTTTTTAACTGCTTTATGTGTATGAATTTTTTTAGTTTTCTATATATTAGGTTTGAAATATAAATTGATTTTATGCATTTGGTTTGAAATATTTTATGCAAATATTTTATGCATTTGGTTTGAAATATAAATTGTTACTTCTTTGTTACTAACCCATTTTCTACTTGATTAATCAATTGGCAATTGTGGATTTTAGCAATTATTTTGCATACATTTTATATTTTATATTTCGGTTTTATGCAGACAGCATTACAAATTTGTGATACTACACTTAAAATAGTTTATTGCAAGATACTGGTTAGCAGGTTTAAGATAGGGGGATTTTCTAAGTGTGAATTACCTACTTTTTTTCCATCGCTTCCTTTTTGTTGTCTTAATAACTGTTTCTTTGTGTTGATCATTTCTCTGGATCAATAATTTAAAAGGAGGCACAGTATCTTTAGGAATTGCGCTGAGAACTTTTTTGTATTTTTTGTGTTTGACTTGTATCTTTTTCAGAGATAAAAAAGGTTCTCTAGCAGCAATTATGTTACAAGAGGAAGGGAGCATTTTTGATCTAAGAAAAGATTTTTATCTGAATATAAAGGATACTTTGAAAAGAGATGTCAAGAAATACTTGAAGAAAAATGGATTAACAGATACATAAAATGATCTAGAGAAGTATATCCATTTGGAATTAAGACACAAGTGGAATGCATATTTCTTGATATATATATAGAAGAGAAAATAATATCAAGGTGTTTAAGGTTGAAGAAAGAATGTGCCTTTAAGGTTGAGGATAAACAGCTAGATTGCGGGTTGTGCGTTACGACTCTTAACAATGAAAATAAGGTATTTTCAGCATTAAAACAGCACAGCAGCCATTACAAGTCTTGTCTGTATAGGTTTACCGCAAGCCTTTTAGCCTGTAACGCAACGTCAGTACCGCACTCGTAAATATGACATTTTTTAATGGGATTCCCATAGCGCTGGCATTAAAAGTTTTTCTGTGGGGCTAAAAAGCGAGCGTTACACTCTCAAACGACAAGATCTGTACCGCCATCTGAAGTCGAAGCTGTAACATAAAACTCATAACTAATGTGGTAAAAAGTACACTAACACCCATAAACTACCTATTCACCCCTAAACCGCTACCCTCCCGCATCGCAAACACTATTTAAATATTATTAACCCCTAATCTGCCGTCCGCCCACAGTTATTATTAGTACTAAAGTTATTACGCCCTACACCGCCGCCACTATAATAAACCTATTAACCCCTAAACCGAATGCCCCCCACAATGAAATATAATAAATTAAACTATAAGCTCCTAAACCGAAAGCCCCCACATCGCAATAAACTAATTTAAACTAGTAACCCCTAAACCTAACGCCCCTAATGTTATATTAAAATTACAATTTCCCTAGCTTAAATTAAATTTAAACTTTCCTGTCAAATTAAATAAACTAAGTTTAAACTAACAATTAAACTAATATAATTATTAAGCTAAAATTAAACTAACTACCAATTAAATAAACTAAACTACACATTAAAAAAATCCTAACAATACTTAATATTTGCAAAGTATCTAATTACAAAAAATAACAAACACTAAATTACGGAAAATAACAAACAAAATTATCAAAAATAAAAAAGAATTACACCTAATCTAATAGCCCTATCAAAATAAAAAAAAGCCCACCCAAAATGAAAAACACTAGCCTACAATAAACTACCAATGGCCTTAAAACGGACATTTGTAGGGCATTGCCCTAAGTTAAACAGCTCTTTTACCTGTAAAAAAAAATGCAAAGACTCCCCTCAACAGTAAAACTCACCCCCCAAAATAAAAACCTAAATCTAAAAAAACTAAACTACCCATTCCCTTGAAAAGGGTATTTGTATGGGCATCACCCTTAAAAGGGCATTTAGCTCTTTTGCTGCCCAAACCCTAATCTAAAAAAAAAGCCACCCCAAAAAAACCTAAAAAACTAACCCCCCGAAGATCCACTTACAGTTTTTTTAAGTCCCGCTTGAACGATCTTCATCCTGCCAGAGAAATCCTCATCCAGGCGGCGAGAATGAGAGCTGCTTAATCATGTTGGGTGTTCAAATCAGCCAATATGATTTAAGCAGCTCTCATTCTGTTGGCTGATTTATCATCCAATAGAATTAGAGCTGCTTAAATCCTATTGGCTGATTTGAACAGCCATTAGGATTTTAGCAGCTCTAATTCCTATTGACTGATTCAAATCTTTCAGCCAATAGGAATGCAAGGGACGCCATCTTGAATTGCATACCTTGCATTGAAGATTTAGTGTATGGCTGCGACCGTATGAAGTTGATGCTCCGCGCCGGATGTCTTCAGGATGGACCCGCTCCACGCTGCTGGGATCAAGATAGAAGATGCCGCCTGGATGAAGATTGAAGAGGATGCCTGGATGAAGATTTCTCGCCGCTTGGATGAGGACTTCGCCGTCCGGGATGAAGGTTGAAGAGGCCGCCTGGATGAAAACTTCTCGCCGCCTGATTGAAGATTGTTAAAGCGGGACTTCAAAAACTGTATCGTCGGGTGTTAGTGTTAGGTTTTTTTAAAGGTTTCTTGGGTGGGGTTTTTTTTTAGATAAGAGTTTGGGCAGCAAAATAGCTAAATGTCCTTTTAATGGCAATGCCCATACAAATGCCCTTTTCAGGGCAATAGGTAGCTTAGGTTTTTTAGATATTTTTTTTTATTTTGTGGGTTTGGGGGGTGGGGGATTGTAATGTTAGTGGGTATTTGTATTTTTTTTTTTCACAAAAAGAGCTGATATCTTTAGGGAAATGCCCTACAAAAGGCCCTTTTAAGGGCCATTTGTAGTTTATTCTAGATTATGTATTTTATTTTGGGGTGTTTTTTTTGTAATGGGTATTAGAACAGGAATAATTTTTATTATTTTTGATAATTTGTTTGTTATTTTGTGTAATGTATTTTTTTAGGGGGTGTTTGTTTTTTGAAGCAAAAGAGCTGTTTGACTTAGGAAAATGCTTTACAATAGGCCCTTGAAAGGCCCCCCCAAAAGGCCCTTTTAAGGGCCCTTGGTAGTTTGGGGGCTGGGGGTTTGTATACTTATTAGGGGATGTTTGTTTTTTGTAGCAAAAGAGCTGTTTGACTTAGGGCAATACCCTACAAAAGGCCCTTTTAAGGGCCCCAAAAGGCCCTTTTAAGGGTCCTTGGTAGTTTATTCTAGAGTAGGCTTTTTTATTTTGGGGTGTTTTTTTTTTTAAAGGGTATTAGAATAGGAATAATTTTTATTTTTTTGGATAATTTTTTTTGTAATGGTAGGTTTTTTTATTTTTTGGAATGTTAGTTTTTTTATTTTCTGTAATTTTAGGTTTTAGTGTAAGGTAGCTTAGATTTTATTTCACAGGTAATGTTGTATTTATTTTTAACTAGGTAGTTATTAAATAGTTAATAGCTATTTACTAACTATTCTACCTAGTTAAAATAAATACAAACTTGCCTGTAAAATAAAAATAAAACCTAAGCTATCTACAATGTAACTATTAGTCATATTGTAGCTAGCTTAGGTTTTATTTAACAGGTAAGTATGTATTTAGTTCTACATAGGTATTATTTAGCTAATAATTGTAACTTTAATTTATGTCTATTTTAATTATGTTAAAGTTAGGGGGTGTTAGGGTTAGGTTTCGGGTTCGGTTTAGGGGTCGGTGTAGGGGTTAATAGTTCAATTTTGGTTGTTGCGATGTGGGGGCCTGGTGGTTTAGACGTTAATAGGTTTATTTAGTGATAGCGATGTGGGAGTCCAGAGGTTTAGGGGATAATAACTTTATTTAGTTGTGGCGATGATGGGGGGGGTGGAATAGGGGTTAAAACTTTAAAATAGTGGCAGCGATGTTGGGGTGCAGCGAAATAGGGGTTAATAACTTTAGTATAGTGGAGGCGATATCGGGAGCAGAAGATTAGGGGTCAATACCTTTATTTAGGTTGAGGCGATATCGGGAGAGGCAGATTAGGGGTTAATAACTGTAGGCAGGCATCGGCGATGTTGGGGGTAGCAGATTAGGGGTGTTTAGACGTAGGGTTTATGTTAGGTTGTTAGGTTTAAACATTATTTTCTTTTTCCCCATAGACATCAATGGGGCTGTGTTATGGAGCTTTTCTTTTCACGATCGCAGGTGTTAGACTTTTTTCTGACCTGCTCCATCATTGATATCTATGGGGAAAGCGTGCACGAGCACGTCAAAACAGCGCTTGTTTTTGGTGTGGTATGGAGCTTAAAAGAACCATATCGCCCGCACAAGCTGGGTTTTGAATATTTTGTAATGGCAGCGCTATAGGGTATTAAATAACGCAACTTTTGTTGCGTTCATTAATTTCCCTATAGCGCTCAAAACTCGTAATATAGGTGAAAGATTTTAAACAAAAATGGCGCGGAGTTCTAGAAGAAGCATCCCTTAAACTCTTAGGTCTTATTAAAGAATATAGAAATAGAACATTGAAGGATTTAGAAGAAAAAATTAAGAACCTAGAGTCAGAAATTAACCAATATATAGGGAAAGAGGATTATAAAAGGAATGAAAAAGAAATGAAAGAGAATTTGAAAAAACAAAACAAAAGAAGAACTGATTGTAAATAAATTTAGTAAACTAGAGAGAGATAGAGGTGACTATTTAATGTATGAGGACAATAAGAATTGGGGAAATTATATATCACACAAATGGAGAGCACCAGGGCACTATGTTGAAAAAAAGAAAGAGAATACAAATAATAGTGAGAATAGGAACACACAAAAGATCAGTGAAGGCCATCATCAACATCAGATATATGATCAGAGAACACAATATTATCAGCAAAAGGATATGAATTTACCACATCAACAGAGAAATACCAATTATTATAAAAATATTCCCCAAAATCACTACACATCATTGGTGATGTCGCGAACCTAAAATTTTCGGTTCGCGAACGGCGGACTCAAACTTCCGGTATTGTTTGCAAACCCGCGAACCGCGCAAACCGCCATTGACTTCAATAGGCAGGCGAACTTTAAAACCTACAAGGACTCTTTCTGGCCACAATAGTGATCGAAAAGTTGTTTCAAGTGTACTAACACCTGGACTGGAGCATGCTGGAGGGGGATCCATGGCAAAACTCCCATGGAAAATTACATAGTTTATGTAGAGTCTGCTTTTAACCCATGAAGGGCCTAAATCAACTAACATTCCCAAATTGTTTGCAATAACGTGCTTTAAAACATCAGTTATGATGTCGTATCTATCAGGTAGTGTAAGAGTTACAGCCGCATCACAGTGACAGAGCAAACTCCAAATGTTACGCACCGCAATCAACCGCAAACAGTCCACTTGCACAACCACGAGATAGATTTGATAGATAGATAGATTACATAGCTCAATTGATGCAATATACATATGATCGATACACTGTACATAGCTCAATAGATGCAATATACATTCGATAGATACGAATTACATCGATCAATAGATGCAATATACATTTGATAGATACGAATGTTATCGAATCAAAGATGCAATATACATTTTATAGATACGAATGACATCAACCAAAATATGTAATATACATTTTATAGATACGAATTACATCGATCAATAGATGCAATCTACATTTGATCGATACGTTTGATAGTTCGATCGATTTGATATATAAATAAATCGATTTGAAATATATATAAAATATGATTGGTGTAAATATTTGGAAAGTAGGCCTGGCACACAGGCTTGGAAGGCAGTAGAAAAGTGCAATTCAATGGCACGAGCAAACTGAGGATTAAGATCAACAATCAAATTTTTTTTAATTTTAATTAGTAACAATACTGTGACAACAATTATGATTGGTGTAAATAGTTGGCAAGACGGCCTGGCACACAGGCTGTCAGGCAGGAGGTAAATGCAATTCAATGGCACTAGGAGACTGAATATTTGCAGTCCAAAAAATTATGATTTTTATTTTTTTATATACTGTTACAAGAATTATGATTGGTTCCACTAATTGGCTAGTTGGGCCTGGAAAACACGCTGGCAGGCAGGAGGAAAGTGCAATTCAATAGCACGAGCAAACTGAGGAATCACAAGCGATCAATTTGGAATTTTAAAGATTAACAATACTTTTACAACAACTAGGATTGGTGGCACTAATTGGCTAGTTTGTGCCTGGCACACAGGCTGCCAGGAAGGAGGAAACTGCAATTCAATGGCATTAGTAGACTGAATATTTGCAGCCCAAAAAATTATGAATTTTAATTTTTTTGATACTGTTACAAGAATTATGATTGGTGCCACTAATTGGCTAGTTGGGCCTGGCACACAGGCTGGCAGATATGAGTCGTGGATGGTAGGTAGGGCAGCAATTTAACACAGTATGCTGTGTAAGTGACAAAAACACAGGCCTGATAGAAAATTAAGTTAGATTACACTAGCAAAATATTTTAAAATTTTAGATTTTAATATTAAAATGATGTTAAGAAGTGCAATGCACATATGAGTGGTCGCACTGGCTGGCTGCTACGTAGGGCAGCAATTAACAACAGTATGCTGTGTAAGTCAGATAGACAGTTAGACACAGGCCTGATAGAAAATAAAATTAGATTACACTAGCATAATGATTTAAAGACTTTTTTTGGGGAATTTAAAGAAAAAGGTTAAGCACATACATATAAGTCATGGCTGATAGCCTTGGAATGGCAGCTATTAAAAACAGTAGGCTCTGTAAGTCAGATACACACACGCCTGATAGAAAATACTATTAGATTCCACTAAAAAAAGGTTAAACACATATGAGTCGTGGCTCATAGACTAGGGAGGGCAGCAAGTAAACACAGTAGGCTCTGTATGTCAGCAAAACACACAGGCCTGATAGAAAATTAGATTAGATTACACTATCAAACAAATTTTTTTTTTTATATTTAAATTAAGGTGAAGAAGATATGAGTGGTGGCTGCCTGGCACAGACCAATTAACCAAAAGACTGAAAAAAAATGAGGTATATTAATGCTGAGTGAGCCTGACAGACACAGGCCTGATAGAAAATGTAATTAGATTACACTACAAAAATGATTTAAATAAAAAAAAATTAATTTAAAATTATGTTATAAACGGATATTAACACTGGTGGCTGGCACAGAGCAATGAACCAGAGTATATGCTGTGTGACACAGGCCTGATAGAAAATGAAAAAAAATTACACTAGCAAAATAATTAAAATGTTTGGTTAGTTAAATGTAAACTAATGATGTTAGGGAGATATCAGTGGTGGCAGTAATCACAGCATATGCTGTGAGCCTTAAACACACAGGCTGAAAGCCAGGCAAATGCTAATAAAAAAAATAAGAAAAAAAAAAAAACAGCACAAAATATAGCCCTAAAAAGGGCTTTTTGGGGTGCTGTGCTTACAGCAAAGATGAGTGGAGTCCTTCTGGACTGTAGTGGACACTAAATACACTAGCCTAGCTATGTTTTTCCTATTAATGTCAGGAGCAAAAACACAACACGTCCTCTCATTAAGAAAGCAAGGTCGTTATGAGTCTAAAATGGCGGATTCCGAGTAGCTGGGAGGGTCTGTGAGGGAGTGTCTGATGTTGATTGGCTCTAATGTGTCAGACGGCTGTGACATACAGGGTCAAAGTTTCCTCAATGATGACACATAGAGGCGGATCAAACATCGCCATGTGTTCGCCCGCAAACGCGAACAAGCTATGTTCGATGTGAACCGTTCGTGGGCGAACAGTTCGGGACATCACTGCACATCATCATATCAGCAAAAGAATAACAACAGATTCCCTAAGAATCAATATAAATTTGATAGAAGATATGAGACATAAGGAAGTTCAACAGATACAAGAAATCAATGGCAGAGAGCCAGGGACACTAATTTTAGAAGCTACAACACAGATAGGGAAGATACAGATTTTAGAATCCCTACTCAAAATAGATATACCCTATTAAAGGACCAGTCAATACAACAGATTTGCTAAATCAACAAATGCAAGATAAAAAGACAATGCAATAGCACTTAGCCTGAACTTCAAATAAGTACTAGATTTTTTTCTAACAAATTTGAAAGTTATGTACATTTCCACTCCCCCTGTACCATGTGGCAGCAATCAGCCAATCACAAATGCATATACGTATATTTTGTGAATTCTTGCACATGCTCAGTAGGAGCTGGTGACTCAAAAAGTGTAAATGTAAAAAGACTGTGTACATTTTTTTAATGGATGTAAATTGGAAAGTTGTTTATAATTGCATGCTCTATGAATCATTAAAGTTTCATTTGACCTGAGTGTCCCTTTAAGTAAAGAGACAAAAGTGAATAAAGAATGGGAGCAACCGAGTACATCTAGAATAGAGACACACCAAGAAAGGCAGCATTTTTTAGGAAGAGGCCAGGAGGAAATAATGTGGGTTTCTGGACAAGAACAACAAATAGGGAGAAATCCAAAAAGAAGAGGGTCAGACAGAGAGGAAGCAGAGGGAAGGGACTACCAAAAAAGCAGAAACAGAAGACATTGGTAAATGAGAAAGATAACCAAAATGAGGGAAAAAATGTAATAAAACAACAACAAAAAAGAAAGTGTAGGAGGAAAGAAAAAGGGGATTTTTAATTTGAGTAGTAAGATCCTGAACCAAGAACAAGACAGAATTCTAGGCAAAAGTTTATCATTCGCCCCATCAAATAAGATGGATACATTTAACACCTCTATTGATGCCCACAAGTTTATAAAAAATCTGACAGTTAAAAAATGGTTTCTAAGAAATCCCATAGAAAGGGGCTTAAATAAGAGTGATGGCTACCGAAACATGTGAAAGGGGCATTAATAGAATTTTTTGAAAAATTAGTAACAAAAGATATTCAGAACCTTAATGATAAAGATACAAGAATAAAAAGGTTTAATCTATCAAAAGAACAAGCAGCAGAGATAAAATCTCTAGAAGAATATAAGGAGATAGTAATTAAGCCGGCGGAAAAAGGGCGGCAGTATAGTTATCCTAAATAAAGCAGATTATTTGGGAATGGTAAATAAACTAGTTTTGGATAAAGACACATATGAGAGGTTAAATAAAAATCTCTTTTAAAAAAAGTGAATAAAGAGGGGATACTAAGTGATAAGGAATTTTCTTTCCTATACCGCTCCTATACTGTTTGCCCAAAATTCACAAGTGTATAGAAAACCTGCCAGGACACCCAATAATTTCAGACATCTGTTCCAATTCATAGACTTCTTCTTACAGAAACATGTTAAGATCCTTCCATCCTATCTAAATGATTTGACTGATGTTCTAAAGAATTTTAAAGATATGAAATGGAAAGATGATTTTCTTCTAGACACATGCAACGTGTCAGCCCTTTATACTAGCATAAGGCATAAACATGGCTTAGAAGCAGTAAGTTACTATTTGGAGAGAGAGGAGAGTCTAAATGAAAAACAAAAGGACTTCATTTTGGAAGCTATTAGTTACATCTTAACTCACAATTATTTTTTCATTGAAAATCATTTTTATTTACAGTTGTGTGGGAACTAGGTTCGCCCCCAGTTACGCTAAACTCTTTATTGGGTTATGGGAACACATTTTTTGGACTCAGTGGATCTGGGGGCAAACCTAGTTCTGTTCAAACAATACATAGATGATATTCTCATAGCATGGCGGGACCCAAGAGAACATTTGGAACGTTTTTTTTTAAGTTATGAATAAAAACACTAAAAACCTAAAATTTACGTACGAAAACAATAAAGATGAGATACATTTTTTGGATTTAAATATCAAAGTAGTTCAGAATAAAATAATCACCAAGACCTTCTTTAAAGAGGTGGACGCAAACAATTTTATACATTCCACGAGCTGCCACCTAGAGAAATGGAAGGAGAATATCCCCAAAAGCCAATTAATAAGAGTAAGGAAAAACTGCTGAGATGAAAAAGACTTTGAAGAACAGGCTGAAATCACTAAGAACAAATTCTAAAAAGGAGTGCAGAAAAGAGAATGTTAAAATCAAGAGGAACGACTCTTTATACCTTTTGTCACACAATTTAGAACTAACAAATTTAAGATTTAACAAATTCTGAAGAAACATTTGGCATTTTTGAAAACTGACAAAATTTTGGGACCAAAATTGGGAAAATACCTACAGATTGTCTATAATAAGGCAAAAAATTTGAAGAACATATTGGTACCTACCGATTTGTACAAAATGTAAAATAATTCTATAGACAGGGACCTTTGGGGTAAAGATTTTAAAGTTTTTTTTCCCTGTAATATTTGTAAATCCTGTAAACATTCCCAGAAAAGATAGACTTTTATCTCCTTTAGAACTAAAAAAGAATACAAAATTAATAAGACCATTAGATGTACAGATAAGGATGTGGTCTATCTAATTGAATGTAAATGTGGGGTGCAGTACATAGGGGAATCTGAGAGACCCATAAAAGAAAGAATAAAGAAACATATAAATTCAATCGAAAACATGGATTTAGAAAGGAACAAAGACCTACCTGTCCCGAACATTTTAAAATTTGTAATAAAGGAGATTTAAGTAATTTTAAATTCACAGTTATAGATAAAGTACCAAAAAATTGGAGAGGGGGAAATAAACACAAAGCTTTATTGAGATTAGAAGCTAAATGGATATTTGAGATGCTTACTCTAACCCCCTCAGGCCTAAATATAGACTTTGATCTGGGAAGCTTCCTCACTAATTAATTACAACATTACAAAGTATTATAAATATAACTAAGTTCTTTTATAGTTAAGTTATTTTGATATTTGCATATTTTCAAAGTTCAAAATATGTCAATAGATGACTACAATGTTATTATTTATAGTAGAAATAGCTAATTTGAAAAGTATCCTTTACTAATGGTTACTAACTGTCTTTTGAGTTAAAGATAATATTAAACAACACTATCATCTAGAGGCTATGTATATTCTAATTATATATCTAGCATGTTTGATGAGTTTTAAAAATTAGTGTTAATACAATCTCTGTGTTTCTGTTATGTATTTCTAGACACTCCTTTTCAAAGATAAAAAAGGAATTTTTTACTTTAAGGAAAATATCTTTCAATATCATTTTTTTTTTTAATTACAAATATCCTTTTTTCAACAAATATCAATTTTCATTTATTTATTTGCAACATTTTTAATACATTTTTTTTAATATCTTTAATATTGAATTTGTAATATTATGTGTGTATATGTATATATGAAAGTTTTGTTTACACCTGTTCAGAATACTGGCCAATTTTTAATGAACGCTCCAATTATGTATTTAAAAAAAAGCCTATTTAAGGTGATACCTACCGATAGACATTTGAGCTTGAGAAAGGAGAGTAACCTTGGAAATGCGTTGACCAAATCACTTACCGTGTAAACGTTGTCCAGAAGGAGCACCTGTAAATAGCAGGTGTAGGAGGTGGAGCTGTAATGGTCTGTGTTAGAGGCGTGAGAAACACTGTGTGCAGTTCGCCAAACAGCTTTTTCGAAGAGACACAAGGATTTCCTCAAGGTGACCAAAATATCACACTGGGTATTGGACACACTAACCCGTGAATACTGAGAATACCGCTACTATCTGTGGTTCTCTAAAGGGGTTTCGGAAGCCGGATCAAAATTACCTGGTGTAAGTAACTATATACACCATTTTGATATACTTTTTACCGCCCACAACAGCAGTTCTGGAAGAACATAACATTTGGACTTTTTGCTTATGGACTTAATTTGCATGATTGTGTTTTAACTGCTTTGTGGGTATGATTTTTTTTCGTTTTCTATATATTCGGTTTGAAATATAAATTGATTTTATGCATTTATTTTAAAATATTTTATGCATTTGGTTTGAAAAATTGTTACTTCTTTGTTACTAACCTATTTTCATCTTGCTTAATCTATTGACAATTGTGGATTATAGCAATTATTTAGTATACATTTTATGCTTTATATTTCTGTTTTATGCAAACAGCATTCCAAATTTGTGATACTATGCTTAAAATAGTTTATTGTAAAATACTGGTTAGCAGGTTTAAGATAGGGGGATTTTCTAAGTGTGAATTACCTCCTTTTCTTTTTTCCAGCGCTTTCTTTTTGTTGTCTTAACTACAGAGCCCTAAACAATTTTACTATCAAGAATCGCTATCCTATTCCTTTGATCACTGAACTTTATGATTCGCCCCAAAATTCTCGCTACTTCACTAAGTTGGACCTACGTGGGTCATACAATCTTATCCGCATCTTCCCAGGACATGAATGGAAGACTGCCTTCAACATGAGATCAGGGCATTACGAATACCTCGTAATGCCTACACTATGCGAAGATCTGATCTGATCTTCGCATAGTGTGGGAACGCTTCCTCAGAGGGGGTGAGGAAGCGTTCGTGAAATGCGCGTCAGGGGTCCGACAGGGGCAGATTTGTCTCTCCTTTTCATTCTTTTAATTGTGCTTACTCTTGTGGATAAAAAAGTTTACATAGTGGTTAAATTTATATCCTCTAGTCCTTTATGTTATTCGAATAATGATTAATACAGCCCTTGGATTGTAAGGGCTTAGTTAACCTAAACTTATTAAACGGACTGAGGATTATTCAATAGTAAACATTTGTATCTGATTGCTATTATGCAATCCACGGAGTTTAAGTGTTTTTTTTTTTTTCATTTTTATTTTTATTAAGCATCAGGGGTATCCAACAGAACTTAAATCAATTACAACATAGAAAAGAATGCATAAAAATAAGAGTAAAAAAAGAAAGAAAAAAAAAACCCCACAAGCAAAACCAGCCCTTAAAACACCAGGGCCACATCATAAGTAAACAGTAATCAAATCATGGGTTATTACAGTTGAGTGAATTATTCAACTACATTCTTTAAACGTACCACCTGATGCCGCTTTTTCTTGTTTTTTCCCTTTTTTTTTCCCCTCTCTCCCCTCCCCCCCTCTAATCTTCCTCAGATTTAATATCAATTTGTTTTAATGATCTTGCATCAATGTATCTTACATAGTATCCTAAAAAAAAAAAAAAAATTCAAAGGTTGGTACACCTTTATTGGCTGCGGGGAGTTTACCAAACCCCTAGAAGAACCAGATACGTATCTCTAAATGGGTAAATCAAGTGCTCGATCTCACTAGGAGATAAGATTTTAATGAAATTTGACCATTTAGAGAAAAAACTTCTTACATCCTGATCGTTCTGTAAGTTAGTGTCTAATTGTTCCATAATACACTGTTTCTTCAAATAATTTTTTATCTCTACAATGATCGGGATTTCTCTCGAGTTCCACTTCTTCAAAATTAAATACCTCATTGCTAAAATTACCATAACTACGAGTTTAAATTTCTCCTGAGGGAGGCCTAAGTCCCTCGTAGGGAACACTATATTTGCAGGGGATAGCTTCAGTGGGGTGATACCCATCAGGCTGGTAAGCCAGTACTGCGCTTTTAGCCAACAACTCCTGAGTCTTGGGCAATACCAGAACATGTGAATGAGATTTGCCGAAGGATATGAACATTTTGGGCACTTGTTAAAACTGCGACTTCGACATTTGGCTCCCTTCTCTGGCGAAAAATATGTCATATGTAGTAGCTTAACGTGTGCCTCCCGCCAGGTGGCAGAGAATGTGGCACTCGAAATTGCTTCTATTGATGAGGTTACTACGGGAATAACCACTGAGTTTTCCGGGAGAGTTCTTAGCCATTTAGTCTGAATTTTTTCTACTATTTCTGGACCTTTAGAAGAGATCAATTTTTGGTATATATATGAAATTGATGACCGGCCACTTTTAACTAATAATATCCAGTTCTCAAGTATACCCAGAGACAAGTCCAATCCAAAATCATTTACTAGTTTAAGTGCAAAGTGTCTTGCTTGAAGATAAGCAAAGAAATATTTATTAGAAAGCTGAAAGCTCTCTTTAATGGAATCAAAGGTTTTGATACATTTTCTTGGAAAATCAAGTAATTGAGCAATGTTTGCTAAGCCCAAAGTTTCCCATTTAGAAAAAAGAGCCGATTGTATCCCAGCCTGAAATTGAGGGTTATTTAAGAGTGGTAAGAAGCGTGAAACCCTGAATTGAATATGCAGAATAGAACATATCTTTCTCCACATCTGGATTGGGTTATAGATGGACTTTATTTTTTTTATTTCTGGCGGAATTATATTGTTATTACAGTGTAGTATCGCTATTAAAGAATGTGGGTAAGCTATGTTGTTTTCAAGATCAAGACTCATAATATAATTAGCGCCTGTTAACCAATCTACCACCACTCTAGCCTGGAAGACTATATTATATAGTCGGATATCTGGTAAAGAAAGACCACTGTGTTCTGTAGTAAGCGTTAATTTAGAGAGGGAAATCCTAGGTTTCTTATTTTGCCATAAAAAAGAGCGGAGAGCCGAATTAAAAGAAAGAATATCTTTTGTTTTCAAGATGAGCGGAGTGTTCTGAAGGACATAGAGGATTTTAGGTAGAAGAGTCATTTTACAGAGAGCAATACGTCCTGACAAGGAAAATGGAAGTTTCTGCCAGTTTTTGAAAGCTTGCTTAACTCTATTAAGTACCGGGGGGATATTTAGGTCATACCAATCGTTGGGGGAAATCCAGATACCTAAGTATTTAAATGCATCTGGGACTATGGAAAATGGAATATCTACATAGGAGTCCCTCGTGTGTTTAAGCCAACATAACTCAGATTTTAAAATGTTCACTTTATAACCAGAAAAAGAGCTAAACTGATCTATAATTTCAAGAAGTCTTGGAATATTTCTGGCTGTGTTTGAAATATAAATCAGGACATCGTCTGCATAAAGCGCAATTTGCAATTCTTTTTCCTTAATTTTAATCCCTTCAAGTTGATTACGAATTTGGATAGCAAGGGGTTCGATAGCCAAATCGAAGAGTAACGGGGAAAGAGGACACCCCTGTCTGGTTCCTCTTCCTAATCTTATATCTTTTGTTAAACCATCATTAACCATGATTCGCGTAGATGTATTACTATACAGATTATTGAATAAACGCAGGAAGTTACCTCTAAGTCCGAATTGCTGTAGCGCGAAACTTAAGTGATCATGGTGTACTGAATCGAACGCTTTTTCAGCGTCAATAGATATAATTGCCATATCAGGGGTGTCCCCTCCCCCCGTCCCCCTCGCCTCAAGCCTTTTAAAATGTTCTATTAGCGTAAATACTTCCCTTATTTTGGCTGATGAGTTTCGATTCAATAGAAAACCAACTTGGTCTTTATGAATGATGGTAGAGATCAGTGGTTGGAGTCTATGCGCTAGAATAGATGTCAAAAGTTTATAGTCCGTGTTTAATAGCGCAATAGGTCTATATGACTCCTTTTTATTTGGGTCTTTCCCGTGTTTTAGGATGAGGGTTGTATATGACGCAACAAATTCTTTAGTTGGTGAATTGCCGGAAATATAGATGTCATTAAAAAGTGAAGTTAGGTGGCTTATTATTTCGGGTGCCAATATTTTGTAAAACTCATTTGGGAGTGCATCCGGACCCGGAGCTTTATTGGAGGACAGCTTTTGAATTGTTGTTAAAATTTCTGCCTCAGTAAAAGGGGATTGCAATGTTTGGAGCAGATCTGTAATAATCTATGAACACTTGTTTGATTTTCCTGAGAGGAAATGCTAACCAGTTACTTAGCAAACAAATATAGGAAATTGTTGGTTTGTAACACTAAGTGATTTGATAACACTGGGTTCTGAATGTTATCAGTTGAATTAGTGTAAGGTTAGTTTGTTAAGTCGATGGCACAGAATAACTCCAAATATTCAGACAAAACTTCTTCTTTAACTCATAGAGTGAGAACAGAAGAAAATGATATTATAGGCACTGCAGGATTTAAATACAGAGACAACTTCAAGCGGAAAGCATTTCACACAGTCTTAGTTGTTAACATTCAGAATGAAGTAATTTGCATAAAATGTACCTTTCCTGATATGAACAGTTCTAATTGCAAATGCGGTTGGTTAGATTTTCCTCTATTAGAGGTACTCACAGTTCATTCCAGACGAAGCATGCCAATTCAGCGTGTATGAGAAAGGAGCTTAGCAGAGGGAGAAGTGTACTCTATTCATATGCTGCAGCTTGAGTAGCGTGTGACGTCAGACAAACACCGGCAGCGTGTATAAGTTTGAAACAGAAGCTGCGATAGAAACTTTTCCGGTGAGTAATTATTAAAGGAGAATTTGTACCTTAGTTTGAGATATGCTGGTTTAGAGAGACACGGTTCTTTGAGGAAAGCAGAGGTCCGGATCCAGATAGTCTGAGGATAGACTCCGGTCGTTAGAAAAGCTGCAAATGAAATAAGAAAACAAAAGGATAAGTTCATGCAGTGTCTCTGATAGAAAAATTGATTCCCAGACAATGTGCTGTAGATAAAAGTTCAGAGTAGCCAACACAAAAGACCTGCAGGAAAAGATCAAAAGTTAGTTATAAAACTATAGTCACTGGAGGGAGCAGGAGGCTCAGAGTTACTCAGGAGTGAATAACAAAATACTAAGCAGTGATTGCTTAGTGAGCAGGTGATTTAAAGGAGCTGCAAGGAGGTAATTGGTGCGGCTAATTTAAAGAGACAGTATGCACAAATCCCTGACATGACTCCCCCCTCAAACAAGCTGATCCTCAGCTTGAGGTCTAGGACGATCAGGAAACCTCCTGTGATAAAGGGAAACCAATTTTGGGGCAAAGATGTTAGACGTCGGTTCCCAGGTATCATCTTCTTCCGTGAAACCCTTCCATCTCACTAAATATTGTAATTTACCCCTCGAGTACCGAGAGTCTATCAACTCTTGAACTTCGTAAACATCGGAATCTTGTATAGAAACCCTAGGGGGAAGGAGTGCAGTCCCGATTCTTGTTGGAGAATAAGGTTTTATCAAAGAAACATGGAAGGTACTATGAATTTTCATGGCTGTAGGCAGATCCAACGTAAGGAAAAGTTTGGTGTTAGGAGCGCCTATTAAAGGCTAAGTCTAATGGGGGTTTAAACGAAAATTTGTCGTTTAGTTTACCAGCACAAGGAGCCCAAGTAAGTAAAATATTTAAAAGTTTAATATAGCTTTAAAATTAACAAATTTATTAAGGCAATAGCTTGGTATCTATAATTGCGAACAGATTATAAAAGCATAAAAGTATATGGATCCATATTACTTCATAAAATAGACAATAATTAAAAACATTCCAATGGTGAACTGTTTATGTGATAAAAACAGTTTTACAATCTATGATAAAATTGGTTTGGGTGAAGTCAAAAAGATGAAAAGATAATACAATAAATACAATAAAATAAAATACAGAAATGATGCAATAAAATTCAGAAAATGGTGTAAAAAAAGCAGCAAATGGGGATAGGTCGTGTGACCTAGGATAAAAACATATATGTGAAAAGTGTCTTCCTTATATAATTTGAGAAAAAAATGTTGATCCTTTGAAAAAGATGAAATAGTGTTTTAAACCTGATGAAATTGTGAAGAAACTTGTGTGAATCCCCTCGTGGAAAAAATCAAAAAGTATCCAAAATTAAAAAGTGTCCAAAATTAAGTCAATAATTATATCAAAAAAGGCAAAAAAGTCAATTACAATAAATCGAAAATCCAAAATAAGATGTCAAATTGAAAATTAAATCGAAAATTAAATCCAAAAGAATTTAAGTGATAATGTGATGTCCAATAAAAGTCAAAAAAAGTTAAAAAAATGCCATCTGTGTTTATGAATCAAACCGTGAATAACTGAAAGAATAGAATCCAACTGACCAATTTCTTGAAAATATTTGGATATAAAAAACCATGGATATATAAAAAATGATGAATATAGAAAATAATTATAAAAAAATGTAAGACGATCCAATCCCTGTGGAAAAAGAAAAATGCAACATAGAGCAGTATCGTTTAAAATACGTTTACACAAGTAGAAATAAAACTCACCATATATGTCAACGCGTTTCAGCCCACCAATAGGGCCTTTTTCAAGACTTTATATATCCATGGTTTTTTATATCCAAATATTTTCAAGAAATTGGTCAGTTGGATTCTATTCTTTCAGTTATTCACGGTTTGATTCATAAACACAGATGGCATTTTTTTAACTTTTTTTGACTTTTATTGGACATCACATTATCACTTAAATTCTTTTGGATTTAATTTTCGATTTAATTTTCAATTTGACATCTTATTTTGGATTTTCGATTTATTGTAATTGACTTTTTTGCCTTTTTTGATATAATTATTGACTTAATTTTGGACACTTTTTAATTTTGGATACTTTTTGATTTTTTCCACGAGGGGATTCACACAAGTTTCTTCACAATTTCATCAGGTTTAAAACACTATTTCATCTTTTTCAAAGGATCAACATTTTTTTCTCAAATTATATAAGGAAGACACTTTTCACATATATGTTTTTATCCTAGGTCACACGACCTATCCCCATTTGCTGCTTTTTGTACACCATTTTCTGAATTTTATTGCATCATTTCTGTATTTTATTTTATTGTATTTATTGTATTATCTTTTCATCTTTTTGACTTCACCCAAACCAATTTTATCATAGATTGTAAAACTGTTTTTATCACATAAACAGTTCACCATTGGAATGTTTTTAATTATTGTCTATTTTATGAAGTAATATGGATCCATATACTTTTATGCTTTTATAATCTGTTCGCAATTATAGATACCAAGCTATTGCCTTAATAAATTTGTTAATTTTAAAGCTATATTAAACTTTTAAATATTTTACTTACTTGGGCTCCTTGTGCTGGTAAACTAAACGACAAATTTTCGTTTATACCCCCATTAGACTTAGCCTTTAATAGGCGCTCCTAACACCAAACTTTTCCTTTCTTTTCCTCTTGGGTATCTAGAGACCCTATCGTTATAGGAGCTTAGGTCTTATAAGTTAGCGCCGTCGGGAAGACCTCACACCTCCATAGATCCAACGTAACAGCGTTTTTATTTACAATTCTAGATATGGTAAATGGTCCACAGAATTTCTGGGTTAATTTTTTACTGGGTAGCTGAATCTTGAGATTCTTAGTTGACAACCAGACTCGATCTCCAACCCTGTAGGTAGGTGGTTCTCGTCTTCTTAAATCATAGTAGTGTTTTTGAGAATTTTGAGCCTTGATGATATTTTCCTTAATGAATTTAAAGTTATCGAGTAGAGCGTTGTTTAGCTCATCAACTAGGGGTGAATCAGATGGATTGGATGAGATGGTACTCATACTGGGATGGAAACCATAGTTTGCATAGAAGGGTGAGAGTTTAGTGGAGGAGCTGGTTAAGTTGTTGTAAGCAAATTCAGCAAAGGGAAGGAAAGTTACCCAGTTATTTTGTTGGTAGGAGCAATAGCAGCGTAAGTATTCATCCAACCATTGATTTATCCTCTCAACTTGCCCATTAGCTTGAGGATGGTATGCTGTAGTATAGTGATGTTGTATGCTGAGGGAGAGACATACATTTTTCCAAAATCTTGAAGTGAACTGGGAGCCCCTGTCTGAAATTATTGTTGATGGTACACCATGTAATCTGACAACATGTTCTATGAAAAGTGTTGCTGTTTCAGCTGAAGTTGGAGTTTTATGGTAAGGTATGAAATGGGCCATTTTAGTAAAGCTATCCACTACTACCATTATGGTAGTCTGATTTTTTGATGGAGGTAATTCAACTATGAAGTCTATACCGATTTGTTCCATGGTCTGTCTGACACGGGTATCGGCATCAGTAATCCATAAGGGGAACTCCTTTCATTCTTGCATGTTTGACAGTTGATACAGCCCTTTATGTAAGATGAAATAGTTCTTCTCATTTGTGGCCACCAATATTGTCTGGATATGAGTTGTAAAGTACGTTTTTCACCAGGGTGTCCCGCTATTGGGATGTCGTGATGTTGCTGTATAACTTCATCTCTGAGTGGTTCAGGTATGTAGATCTTATCTTTGTGATAATATACACCTTCTACTTCTTTTAGTATCGAGGTAGCTGGAAGTCTGTCGGTAACCGTTAGCCTTTTGATCTCTGATAATAAATCAGAAGCTAGCCCAATAAAACGTTCTGAAGGAATCATGGATGATGGAGTATCAGAGGGTGGAGGGGATGGAAACTGTCGGGATAGAGCATCGGCTTTCCCATTCTTACTGGCTGGACGGTAGACAATCTGAAAATCAAATCTTGAAAAGTACAAACTCCACCGGACTTGTCGGGCTGATAAAGTTTTATTATTTTGTAAGTACTGCAAATTTTTGTGGTCTGTATAGATTATGAAGGGTTTCTTTGCGCCTTCTAAAAGATGACGCCAAAATTCTAGAGATCTACGAATTGCTAGTAATTCCTTGTCGCCAATGGCGTCATTTCTTTCTGCTGAAGTCATGGTTTTAGAGAAAAATGAAATAGGACGTAAAGGTTCTTTGGGACCTTCTTGTTGAGATAGTACTGCCCCGATGGCGTAGTCCAAGGAATCAACCTTGAGTATATATTGTAGGTCGATATTAGGGAATCTAAGAATAGGAGCTTCAGTGAACTTCCTTTTTATGAGTTCAAAAACTGTTGTATGCTTCTCAGTCCATATGAATGTTTGTGTGGTACCAGTAAGCTGAGTGAGTGGTTTTACAGTTGAAGAAAAATCTTTTATAAATTTTCGGTAATAGTTTGCGAACCCAAGAAATCTCTGTAAAGACTTCCTATCAGTTGGCTGGGGCCAGTCTTTAACTGAGTCAACCTTTTCTGTCTGCATCTGAATTCCATTTGATGAAATAGTATATCCTAGAAAAGAGATGGTGTTTTTATGGAAAGAACATTTCTCTATCTTGGCGTATAGCTTATGAATCTTCAGACGAGCTAGCACCCACCGAACATGTTTTATGTGGTCAGACAAGTTGTTGGGATATATTAAAATGTCGTCAAGGTATACAACTAGGCATACATCTAACAAATCTCTGAAAATATCATTTATAAAATGCTGGAAGGAAGCAGGGGCATTACAGAGACCGAATGGCATCACAAGGTACTCGAACAACCCATACCTAGTTCTAAATGCAGTGAGCCATTCGTCTCCTTCCCTGATACGTACAAGATTGTAAGCCCCTCTTAAGATATGTAATAATCTATAAACACTTGTTTGATTTTCCTGAGAGGAAATGCTAACCAGTTACTTAGCAAACAAATATAGGAAATTGTTGGTTTGTAACACTAAGTGATTTGATAACACTGGGTTCTGAATGTTATCAGTTGAATTAGTGTAAGGTTAGTTTGTTAAGTCGATGGCACAGAATAACTCCAAATATTCAGACAAAACTTCTTCTTTAACTCATAGAGTGAGAACAGAAGAAAATGATATTATAGGCACTGCAGGATTTAAATACAGAGACAACTTCAAGCGGAAAGCATTTCACACAGTCTTAGTTGTTAACATTCAGAATGAAGTAATTTGCATAAAATGTACCTTTCCTGATATGAACAGTTCTTATTGCAAATGCGGTTGGTTAGATTTTCCTCTATTAGAGGTACTCACAGTTCATTCCAGATGAAGCATGCCAATTCAGCGTGTATGAGAAAGGAGCTTAGCAGAGGGAGAAGTGTACTCTATTCATATGCTGCAGCTTGAGTAGCGTGTGACGTCAAACAAACACCGGCAGCGTGTATAGGTTTGAAACAGAAGCTGCGATAGAAACTTTTCCGGTGAGTAATTATTAAAGGAGAATTTGTACCTTAGTTTGAGATATGCTGGTTTAGAGAGACACGGTTCTTTGAGGAAAGCAGAGGTCCGGATCCAGATAGTCTGAGGATAGACTCCAGTCGTTAGAAAAGCTGCAAGTGAAATAAGCAAACAAAAGGATAAGTTCATGCAGTGTCTCTGATAGAAAAATTGATTCCCAGACAATGTGCTGTAGATAAAAGTTCAGAGTAGCCAACACAAAAGACCTGCAGGAAAACTATAGTCACTGGAGGGAGCAGGAGGCTCAGAGTTACTCAGGATTGAATAACAAAATACTAAGCAGTGATTGCTTAGTGAGCAGGTGATTTAAAGGAGCTGCAAGGAGGTAATTGGTGCGGCTAATTTAAAGAGACAGTATGCACAAATCCCTGACAAGATCAGACGACAGGGATGGAAAAACTAGTCTATCCCAGAAATTCTCTCTCTGCAATTTGTTAGAAATCTTAGAGGTATATAAAGATTCATAGTATTCTGCGAATACTCCACGAATTTCTTCGGGAGAATTAAGGTTTTTGCTGCCTTTTATGATAGATTTTATTATGCGAGAACCTTTTTCAATTTTAACCAGGTTAGCCAAGAGCTTCCCTGTTTTATTACCATAACGATGTAGTTTGGCTTGTAGCCTAAGGTCTCTCTGGGTAGTTTTATAAAGAAGAAAAGAATCCCTCTCCGCTAGTGCTGAATTATATCTAGTCCAGTTTTCTGGAGTTTTATTTAAAATGTAACGATTGTATGCATTTGTAACGGCCCTTAATACTTCGTTTTCCCTCCTCTTAAATTTCTTGGACCTAGATATGGTATATGCTAGTATTTCCCCACGAAGGACCGCCTTTGCAGTTTCCCAAAATAGGGCAGGTTTAGAAGTATGTTGTTGATTGAACAGTGCGAATTCCTGAAATCTGGAGATAAGCCAGTTTTTAAATTTTAAATCTGAAGTTAGGTATCGTGGAAATAGAAAACTACCGTTCCTGTACCCTGAAGAATTTAAGTGGAACTCGAGGACAATCGGAGCGTGATCCAATATAGTTATAGGTAAAATCTTAGTGGACACTTTCATTTTACATATTTTTTCATCTGCTAAGAAGAGATCGATTCTCGAGAGGGTTTTATGCGCTCTCGAGTGGCACGTATAGTCTCTGTTGTCAGGATTTTGAAGTCTCCAAATATCACATATTTTTAGATTACGAAACAGTCTAATGAATAGTTTAGACTCCAAATTATCTCGCTTTGTTTTGATTGGAGTAGAATTTTGTCTAAGCCTATCCAACGGGTATTGAGTGGCCATGTTAAAATCGCCTCCAAGTATCAGATACCCTTCTGTAAATGAAAAGAGCCTATTTATCCCAAAAGGGAAGATTAAAAACATTGGGGGCGTATACGTTACATAATGTGAATAATGTATTTGAAATCTTGATTTTTATCAATAAGTATCTTCCTTCCTGGTCTGTGTCTAGTTGTATTACCTCATAGGGGACTTTCTTCCCGATGAGGATTGCTACCCCACCCTTTCTTTGTGTAGTAGAAGAGAAAAAGACTTCCCTAACCCAGGAGGATTTAAGTTTTAAAACTTCCTCTGGTTTTAAGTGCGTTTCCTCCATAGATCCAACGTAACAGCGTTTTTATTTACAATTCTAGATATGGTAAATGGTCCACAGAATTTCTGGGGTAATTTTTTACTGGGTAGCTGAATCTTGAGACTCTTAGTTGACAACCAGACTCGATCTCCAACCCTGTAGGTAGGTGGTTCTCGTCTTCTTAAATCATAGTAGTGTTTTTGAGAATTTTGAGCCTTGATGATATTTTCCTTAATGAATTTAAAGTTATCGAGTAGAGCGTTGTTAAGCTCATCAACTAGGGGTGAATCAGATGGATTGGATGAGATGGTACTCATACTGGGATGGAAACCATAGTTTGCATAGAAGGGTGAGAGTTTAGTGGAGGAGCTGGTTAAGTTGTTGTAAGCAAATTCAGCAAAGGGAAGGAAAGTTACCCAGTTATTTTGTTGGTAGGAGCAATAGCAGCGTAAGTATTCATCCAACCATTGATTTATCCTCTCAACTTGCCCATTAGCTTGAGGATGGTATGCTGTAGTATAGTGATGTTGTATGCTGAGGGAGAGACATACATTTTTCCAAAATCTTGAAGTGAACTGGGAGCCCCTGTCTGAAATTATTGTTGATGGTACACCATGTAATCTGACAACATGTTCTATGAAAAGTGTTGCTGTTTCAGCTGAAGTTGGAGTTTTATGGTAAGGTATGAAATGGGCCATTTTAGTAAAGCTATCCACTACTACCATTATGGTAGTCTGATTTTTTGATGGAGGTAATTCAACTATGAAGTCTATACCGATTTGTTTCCATGGTCTGTCTGACACGGGTATCGGCATCAGTAATCCATAAGGGGAACTCCTTTCATTCTTGCATGTTTGACAGTTGATACAGCCCTTTATGTAAGATGAAATAGTTCTTCTCATTTGTGGCCACCAATATTGTCTGGATATGAGTTGTAAAGTACGTTTTTCACCAGGGTGTCCCGCTATTGGGATGTCGTGATGTTGCTGTATAACTTCATCTCTGAGTGGTTCAGGTATGTAGATCTTATCTTTGTGATAATATACACCTTCTACTTCTTTTAGTATCGAGGTAGCTGGAAGTCTGTCGGTAACCGTTAGCCTTTTGATCTCTGATAATAAATCAGAAGCTAGCCCAATAAAACGTTCTGAAGGAATCATGGATGATGGAGTATCAGAGGGTGGAGGGGATGGAAACTGTCGGGATAGAGCATCGGCTTTCCCATTCTTACTGGCTGGACGGTAGACAATCTGAAAATCAAATCTTGAAAAGTACAAACTCCACCGGACTTGTCGGGCTGATAAAGTTTTATTATTTTGTAAGTACTGCAAATTTTTGTGGTCTGTATAGATTATGAAGGGTTTCTTTGCGCCTTCTAAAAGATGACGCCAAAATTCTAGAGATCTACGAATTGCTAGTAATTCCTTGTCGCCAATGGCGTCATTTCTTTCTGCTGAAGTCATGGTTTTAGAGAAAAATGAAATAGGACGTAAAGGTTCTTTGGGACCTTCTTGTTGAGATAGTACTGCCCCGATGGCGTAGTCCAAGGAATCAACCTTGAGTATATATTGTAGGTCGATATTAGGGAATCTAAGAATAGGAGCTTCAGTGAACTTCCTTTTTATGAGTTCAAAAACTGTTGTATGCTTCTCAGTCCATATGAATGTTTGTGTGGTACCAGTAAGCTGAGTGAGTGGTTTTACAGTTGAAGAAAAATCTTTTATAAATTTTCGGTAATAGTTTGCGAACCCAAGAAATCTCTGTAAAGACTTCCTATCAGTTGGCTGGGGCCAGTCTTTAACTGAGTCAACCTTTTCTGTCTGCATCTGAATTCCATTTGATGAAATAGTATATCCTAGAAAAGAGATGGTGTTTTTATGGAAAGAACATTTCTCTATCTTGGCGTATAGCTTATGAATCTTCAGACGAGCTAGCACCCACCGAACATGTTTTATGTGGTCAGACAAGTTGTTGGGATATATTAAAATGTCGTCAAGGTATACAACTAGGCATACATCTAACAAATCTCTGAAAATATCATTTATAAAATGCTGGAAGGAAGCAGGGGCATTACAGAGACCGAATGGCATCACAAGGTACTCGAACAACCCATACCTAGTTCTAAATGCAGTGAGCCATTCGTCTCCTTCCCTGATACGTACAAGATTGTAAGCCCCTCTTAAGATATGTAATAATCTATAAACACTTGTTTGATTTTCCTGAGAGGAAATGCTAACCAGTTACTTAGCAAACAAATATAGGAAATTGTTGGTTTGTAACACTAAGTGATTTGATAACACTGGGTTCTGAATGTTATCAGTTGAATTAGTGTAAGGTTAGTTTGTTAAGTCGATGGCACAGAATAACTCCAAATATTCAGACAAAACTTCTTCTTTAACTCATAGAGTGAGAACAGAAGAAAATGATATTATAGGCACTGCAGGATTTAAATACAGAGACAACTTCAAGCGGAAAGCATTTCACACAGTCTTAGTCGTTAACATTCAGAATGAAGTAATTTGCATAAAATGTACCTTTCCTGATATGAACAGTTCTTATTGCAAATGCGGTTGGTTAGATTTTCCTCTATTAGAGGTACTCACAGTTCATTCCAGATGAAGCATGCCAATTCAGCGTGTATGAGAAAGGAGCTTAGCAGAGGGAGAAGTGTACTCTATTCATATGCTGCAGCTTGAGTAGCGTGTGACGTCAAACAAACACCGGCAGCGTGTATAGGTTTGAAACAGAAGCTGCGATAGAAACTTTTCCGGTGAGTAATTATTAAAGGAGAATTTGTACCTTAGTTTGAGATATGCTGGTTTAGAGAGACACGGTTCTTTGAGGAAAGCAGAGGTCCGGATCCAGATAGTCTGAGGATAGACTCCAGTCGTTAGAAAAGCTGCAAGTGAAATAAGCAAACAAAAGGATAAGTTCATGCAGTGTCTCTGATAGAAAAATTGATTCCCAGACAATGTGCTGTAGATAAAAGTTCAGAGTAGCCAACACAAAAGACCTGCAGGAAAACTATAGTCACTGGAGGGAGCAGGAGGCTCAGAGTTACTCAGGATTGAATAACAAAATACTAAGCAGTGATTGCTTAGTGAGCAGGTGATTTAAAGGAGCTGCAAGGAGGTAATTGGTGCGGCTAATTTAAAGAGACAGTATGCACAAATCCCTGACAAGATCAGACGACAGGGATGGAAAAACTAGTCTATCCCAGAAATTCTCTCTCTGCAATTTGTTAGAAATCTTAGAGGTATATAAAGATTCATAGTATTCTGCGAATACTCCACGAATTTCTTCGGGAGAATTAAGGTTTTTGCTGCCTTTTATGATAGATTTTATTATGCGAGAACCTTTTTCAATTTTAACCAGGTTAGCCAAGAGCTTCCCTGTTTTATTACCATAACGATGTAGTTTGGCTTGTAGCCTAAGGTCTCTCTGGGTAGTTTTATAAAGAAGAAAAGAATCCCTCTCCGATAGTGCTGAATTATATCTAGTCCAGTTTTCTGGAGTTTTATTTAAAATGTAACGATTGTATGCATTTGTAACGGCCCTTAATACTTCGTTTTCCCTCCTCTTAAATTTCTTGGACCTAGATATGGTATATGCTAGTATTTCCCCACGAAGGACCGCCTTTGCAGTTTCCCAAAATAGGGCAGGTTTAGAAGTATGTTGTTGATTGAACAGTGCGAATTCCTGAAATCTGGAGATAAGCCAGTTTTTAAATTTTAAATCTGAAGTTAGGTATCGTGGAAATAGAAAACTACCGTTCCTGTACCCTGAAGAATTTAAGTGGAACTCGAGGACAATCGGAGCGTGATCCAATATAGTTATAGGTAAAATCTTAGTGGACACTTTCATTTTACATATTTTTTCATCTGCTAAGAAGAGATCGATTCTCGAGAGGGTTTTATGCGCTCTCGAGTGGCACGTATAGTCTCTGTTGTCAGGATTTTGAAGTCTCCAAATATCACATATTTTTAGATTACGAAACAGTCTAATGAATAGTTTAGACTCCAAATTATCTCGCTTTGTTTTGATTGGAGTAGAATTTTGTCTAAGCCTATCCAACGGGTATTGAGTGGCCATGTTAAAATCGCCTCCAAGTATCAGATACCCTTCTGTAAATGAAAAGAGCCTATTTATCCCAAAAGGGAAGATTAAAAACATTGGGGGCGTATACGTTACATAATGTGAATAATGTATTTGAAATCTTGATTTTTATCAATAAGTATCTTCCTTCCTGGTCTGTGTCTAGTTGTATTACCTCATAGGGGACTTTCTTCCCGATGAGGATTGCTACCCCACCCTTTCTTTGTGTAGTAGAAGAGAAAAAGACTTCCCTAACCCAGGAGGATTTAAGTTTTAAAACTTCCTCTGGTTTTAAGTGCGTTTCCTCCATAGATCCAACGTAACAGCGTTTTTATTTACAATTCTAGATATGGTAAATGGTCCACAGAATTTCTGGGGTAATTTTTTACTGGGTAGCTGAATCTTGAGACTCTTAGTTGACAACCAGACTCGATCTCCAACCCTGTAGGTAGGTGGTTCTCGTCTTCTTAAATCATAGTAGTGTTTTTGAGAATTTTGAGCCTTGATGATATTTTCCTTAATGAATTTAAAGTTATCGAGTAGAGCGTTGTTTAGCTCATCAACTAGGGGTGAATCAGATGGATTGGATGAGATGGTACTCATACTGGGATGGAAACCATAGTTTGCATAGAAGGGTGAGAGTTTAGTGGAGGAGCTGGTTAAGTTGTTGTAAGCAAATTCAGCAAAGGGAAGGAAAGTTACCCAGTTATTTTGTTGGTAGGAGCAATAGCAGCGTAAGTATTCATCCAACCATTGATTTATCCTCTCAACTTGCCCATTAGCTTGAGGATGGTATGCTGTAGTATAGTGATGTTGTATGCTGAGGGAGAGACATACATTTTTCCAAAATCTTGAAGTGAACTGGGAGCCCCTGTCTGAAATTATTGTTGATGGTACACCATGTAATCTGACAACATGTTCTATGAAAAGTGTTGCTGTTTCAGCTGAAGTTGGAGTTTTATGGTAAGGTATGAAATGGGCCATTTTAGTAAAGCTATCCACTACTACCATTATGGTAGTCTGATTTTTTGATGGAGGTAATTCAACTATGAAGTCTATACCGATTTGTTTCCATGGTCTGTCTGACACGGGTATCGGCATCAGTAATCCATAAGGGGAACTCCTTTCATTCTTGCATGTTTGACAGTTGATACAGCCCTTTATGTAAGATGAAATAGTTCTTCTCATTTGTGGCCACCAATATGGTCTGGATATGAGTTGTAAAGTACGTTTTTCACCAGGGTGTCCCGCTATTGGGATGTCGTGATGTTGCTGTATAACTTCATCTCTGAGTGGTTCAGGTATGTAGATCTTATCTTTGTGATAATATACACCTTCTACTTCTTTTAGTATCGAGGTAGCTGGAAGTCTGTCGGTAACCGTTAGCCTTTTGATCTCTGATAATAAATCAGAAGCTAGCCCAATAAAACGTTCTGAAGGAATCATGGATGATGGAGTATCAGAGGGTGGAGGGGATGGAAACTGTCGGGATAGAGCATCGGCTTTCCCATTCTTACTGGCTGGACGGTAGACAATCTGAAAATCAAATCTTGAAAAGTACAAACTCCACCGGACTTGTCGGGCTGATAAAGTTTTATTATTTTGTAAGTACTGCAAATTTTTGTGGTCTGTATAGATTATGAAGGGTTTCTTTGCGCCTTCTAAAAGATGACGCCAAAATTCTAGAGATCTACGAATTGCTAGTAATTCCTTGTCGCCAATGGCGTCATTTCTTTCTGCTGAAGTCATGGTTTTAGAGAAAAATGAAATAGGACGTAAAGGTTCTTTGGGACCTTCTTGTTGAGATAGTACTGCCCCGATGGCGTAGTCCAAGGAATCAACCTTGAGTATATATTGTAGGTCGATATTAGGGAATCTAAGAATAGGAGCTTCAGTGAACTTCCTTTTTATGAGTTCAAAAACTGTTGTATGCTTCTCAGTCCATATGAATGTTTGTGTGGTACCAGTAAGCTGAGTGAGTGGTTTTACAGTTGAAGAAAAATCTTTTATAAATTTTCGGTAATAGTTTGCGAACCCAAGAAATCTCTGTAAAGACTTCCTATCAGTTGGCTGGGGCCAGTCTTTAACTGAGTCAACCTTTTCTGTCTGCATCTGAATTCCATTTGATGAAATAGTATATCCTAGAAAAGAGATGGTGTTTTTATGGAAAGAACATTTCTCTATCTTGGCGTATAGCTTATGAATCTTCAGACGAGCTAGCACCCACCGAACATGTTTTATGTGGTCAGACAAGTTGTTGGGATATATTAAAATGTCGTCAAGGTATACAACTAGGCATACATCTAACAAATCTCTGAAAATATCATTTATAAAATGCTGGAAGGAAGCAGGGGCATTACAGAGACCGAATGGCATCACAAGGTACTCGAACAACCCATACCTAGTTCTAAATGCAGTGAGCCATTCGTCTCCTTCCCTGATACGTACAAGATTGTAAGCCCCTCTTAAGATATGTAATAATCTATAAACACTTGTTTGATTTTCCTGAGAGGAAATGCTAACCAGTTACTTAGCAAACAAATATAGGAAATTGTTGGTTTGTAACACTAAGTGATTTGATAACACTGGGTTCTGAATGTTATCAGTTGAATTAGTGTAAGGTTAGTTTGTTAAGTCGATGGCACAGAATAACTCCAAATATTCAGACAAAACTTCTTCTTTAACTCATAGAGTGAGAACAGAAGAAAATGATATTATAGGCACTGCAGGATTTAAATACAGAGACAACTTCAAGCGGAAAGCATTTCACACAGTCTTAGTTGTTAACATTCAGAATGAAGTAATTTGCATAAAATGTACCTTTCCTGATATGAACAGTTCTTATTGCAAATGCGGTTGGTTAGATTTTCCTCTATTAGAGGTACTCACAGTTCATTCCAGATGAAGCATGCCAATTCAGCGTGTATGAGAAAGGAGCTTAGCAGAGGGAGAAGTGTACTCTATTCATATGCTGCAGCTTGAGTAGCGTGTGACGTCAAACAAACACCGGCAGCGTGTATAGGTTTGAAACAGAAGCTGCGATAGAAACTTTTCCGGTGAGTAATTATTAAAGGAGAATTTGTACCTTAGTTTGAGATATGCTGGTTTAGAGAGACACGGTTCTTTGAGGAAAGCAGAGGTCCGGATCCAGATAGTCTGAGGATAGACTCCAGTCGTTAGAAAAGCTGCAAGTGAAATAAGCAAACAAAAGGATAAGTTCATGCAGTGTCTCTGATAGAAAAATTGATTCCCAGACAATGTGCTGTAGATAAAAGTTCAGAGTAGCCAACACAAAAGACCTGCAGGAAAACTATAGTCACTGGAGGGAGCAGGAGGCTCAGAGTTACTCAGGATTGAATAACAAAATACTAAGCAGTGATTGCTTAGTGAGCAGGTGATTTAAAGGAGCTGCAAGGAGGTAATTGGTGCGGCTAATTTAAAGAGACAGTATGCACAAATCCCTGACAAGATCAGACGACAGGGATGGAAAAACTAGTCTATCCCAGAAATTCTCTCTCTGCAATTTGTTAGAAATCTTAGAGGTATATAAAGATTCATAGTATTCTGCGAATACTCCACGAATTTCTTCGGGAGAATTAAGGTTTTTGCTGCCTTTTATGATAGATTTTATTATGCGAGAACCTTTTTCAATTTTAACCAGGTTAGCCAAGAGCTTCCCTGTTTTATTACCATAACGATGTAGTTTGGCTTGTAGCCTAAGGTCTCTCTGGGTAGTTTTATAAAGAAGAAAAGAATCCCTCTCCGCTAGTGCTGAATTATATCTAGTCCAGTTTTCTGGAGTTTTATTTAAAATGTAACGATTGTATGCATTTGTAACGGCCCTTAATACTTCGTTTTCCCTCCTCTTAAATTTCTTGGACCTAGATATGGTATATGCTAGTATTTCCCCACGAAGGACCGCCTTTGCAGTTTCCCAAAATAGGGCAGGTTTAGAAGTATGTTGTTGATTGAACAGTGCGAATTCCTGAAATCTGGAGATAAGCCAGTTTTTAAATTTTAAATCTGAAGTTAGGTATCGTGGAAATAGAAAACTACCGTTCCTGTACCCTGAAGAATTTAAGTGGAACTCGAGGACAATCGGAGCGTGATCCAATATAGTTATAGGTAAAATCTTAGTGGACACTTTCATTTTACATATTTTTTCATCTGCTAAGAAGAGATCGATTCTCGAGAGGGTTTTATGCGCTCTCGAGTGGCACGTATAGTCTCTGTTGTCAGGATTTTGAAGTCTCCAAATATCACATATTTTTAGATTACGAAACAGTCTAATGAATAGTTTAGACTCCAAATTATCTCGCTTTGTTTTGATTGGAGTAGAATTTTGTCTAAGCCTATCCAACGGGTATTGAGTGGCCATGTTAAAATCGCCTCCAAGTATCAGATACCCTTCTGTAAATGAAAAGAGCCTATTTATCCCAAAAGGGAAGATTAAAAACATTGGGGGCGTATACGTTACATAATGTGAATAATGTATTTGAAATCTTGATTTTTATCAATAAGTATCTTCCTTCCTGGTCTGTGTCTAGTTGTATTACCTCATAGGGGACTTTCTTCCCGATGAGGATTGCTACCCCACCCTTTCTTTGTGTAGTAGAAGAGAAAAAGACTTCCCTAACCCAGGAGGATTTAAGTTTTAAAACTTCCTCTGGTTTTAAGTGCGTTTCCTGTAGGAAAGCTACATCGGTATTTATCTTTTTTAGTTGGGCAAGTATGGCTTTCCGTTTAATGGGAGAGGTAAGGCCTCCAATATTCCAGGAGGTCATTTTTATATTACTCCCCGCTGCCATTTTAATTTAAAATGATAAAGAGCAACAAGAAAAAAAAAACAAAAAAAAAAAACCAGGGGGTGGGGGAAAGGGGAGGGGGAGGATGGAGAGATGGAAAATAATTTTAACCCTATAACCTTCTAAGGAGCAGGTAGCATGGGAAGACTTACCCTTGCTTCCCAGCCCCATCCCATATGCTGTCAGCTTGTTCATTGGACTCACTCTAAGTGGGTATCTCCGTTAAGCTGATTAACTTTACTCAATTTTTATCCTGTGGGAAAGATTCAGCATAAAATTTAGCTGCTTCTCGTGCTGTGTCAAAGAGGTGTGTATGACCATCAAGGGAGAGTTTCAACCTTGCTGGATATAGCAAGGTTGCTTGCACCCCTTTCTTTATGAAGTTAGTGCAATGTGGAGCAATTTCCCTTCGTTTTGTGGCTGTGCCTGTAGAATAATCCTGAAACAGGTAGATTTTAGCTTCGTTTAAAAAAATAGGTTACTGTTTGCGAAAAGCCTGGAGTAATAGCATCTTATGTTGAAAGTTTAAAAATTTTACAATAATGGGTCTTGGACGGATGTTGTTTCTATGTGTGTTGGGTTGGCCTACCCTGTGTACTCTTTCTATAATTATAGATGAGTGAGCTTCTGATATTTGCAGAAGCCTGGGGAGTATAACCTTTACTAACTTCTCCAAGTCTTCATGTTGCCCTTCCTCAGGAACCCCTATGATCCTGAGGTTATTCCTTCTCGATCTATCTTCTAGATCATCAATTTTGCTTTGCATTTTTGATAGAATATTATTTGTAGATTCAAAATTAGTTTTATAGTTAACGGTCAGGTCTTCCAGATCTGATATTCTTTGTTCGGCTTCAGATAATCTGCAAGCGAACTGTTTTACCTCAGTGGACAGAGAAGCAATGTCTCGTCTAATTTCTTTTTCTAATAAGTCAAATTTAGGAGATAGTGCTTCAGAGATTTTAGAAACTAATGAGTGAATATCTAATTGTTCTGAGGTACCTGAGGCGGAAGTAAGAGGTGTCTGTAAGTCAGCAGAGGTTTCTAGGACAGTTTTGTTCCTCTTTTCTTTTTGAAAAAAAAAAAAAAGCGTGTGTGAGGTGAGAAAAAGGTGGGACAGGAGAGAAAAGAAAACAAAAAAAAATTATACAATTTTTTTCCTTTAGGCCGTGACAGGGGAGGAGATAGATAGACTTGGGAAGTTATCCAGGTATGCACAGTTACAAAAATTACCGGCTAGGTCCAAGGGTATAACAAGAAAAAGGGGGATTTTACCTTAATTCAGTTAAAACTTCTAATCTAAGTTATTTCAGTCACACCTTTATCTACCACCCAAAAAAATTGGTTATCTTATAAATTCTTTGGAGGGGAAGGGTAATGCCTAAATGAAATGAAATAATATGGTTATCAAATTAACCTTCTTCAACTGGAGTAGTGTATCTATTCAGCTAGAAAAAATAGAGGGAAAATATCTTAGAGTGTAATCTCTTAGCCTCCTGGATAGGGGGGCTTTCTTGGGACAGTATAAAGTTATGGGAGCTTTTATACAGTTATTGTCCCTCTCCTTTATTCACTTTCCCCCTTTCTTCCCCCCTTCCTTCTTTTCTTCTTCCCTTCCTCTCCTTTCTCCCCTTCCCTTTCTCTTTTCTTTTTAACTCCGTGAGTTCCCCACAATAAAACAACCTGTTTGGTTTACACAATAGCAGTGCTTCAACCTATGTTCTGTTGTTAGTGATATACAAAATGCGACTTTGTTAACAACTTGTGTAAACAGCTTCCTATAGTAACCTCAAGTTGTAGAAAAAATATCTCTTGTTATTAACTGAAACACGAAAATAAAAAAAATAACCTGTTTCAATTTGTAACAATATGTTTGTACAACTAAAAAATAGAGACATTGCGATTTTAAACAGTATATCTTAAGGTGTAAACTCTTAGCCTCACTTTTTTATCAATTTATATAAACAACTTTCTATAATGACCTCAAGTTATAGGAGGGTATCTCTTATTGTTAAATAGACAGAGTATGATTACACCAGAGTGAGAAAAAAAAAAAAAACTTTCTTAATTGTACACTTTGCTTAATCACAATAGTACCCAGTGTAGTATATTTTATATGCAAAGTTCTGTACTATTGTCCCGTATATTGAATTTAGTAAGTTCCAGGGGATTCCAGACTTGACACCTTTTACAGGTACTCAGGGGGTATTATCCGCCCAGCTAAATCAGCAGAAAGAGGAAGAAAAAATAAAAAATAGAGCCAGCATTCACTATCTATATACGTTACTAGCTCTTTTTGTGGCCGTCCCCAGCTGTGTTATGTCTCTTTCCGCCTTTTTTAACCTTCCCCGTGCACTCCGAGCCAGGCAGAAAGCAAGGGAAGGGGGTCTAGTAAGGCCTACCAGCGGTCCAGGGGGAGCAACAAATGTAATCTGAAAATTGTATGCAGCGACTCCTTGGGAACAGCTGCAATAAGATCTTCCCCAAGGTTTCTACCCGAGCAGCTCTGCAGATTTACCCGGTCCCTGCCCCTCACGCAGCACCGGTGGGAGAGGGGGGTTTGGGTGGCCTTGTCAAGTGGCCTTGGCTGCTGTTGATCTTTAGCCAGGAATTGTATCCGTGACTGATGAAACATTGCAGATGAGCCCGCACAAAAAAGAAAAGCCTTTACTGGTCTGAGCAGATCCTATCCCTCTCGCAGCTTCGGTGGGAGGGAGCTCTGTGCGCGTTGTTCGAGGAGACCGGTGGCCCACAGCACAGGTAACTTGGCAGCGCTGTAGCAGGCAAGGTCTTTCCTGTATGCTAGGTAGCCAGGAGCAGGTAAGCATAGGATACGAGTCGACCTGGGGAGGAGGGATCCCCCGCAGGGGTACAGACAGCGATATTCAGCCAAGCAGCAAAGGTAAAAGTCTTTCTTGCCAGCTGAGTTGCCGACAAAGTAGGTGCAGACAGGATTCAAGCCTGTTTAAGGAAGGTGAGACCCCCGCAAGGATGCATATGTCAGTAATTGGCACTGTAGCAACAGGTAAGATCTTTCTTACTGGCCGGGCTGCGGGGGGTCCAATGCAAACAAAATTCAGGCCCACCTGAGAGAGAGGAGTCCCTCGCCGGGGCACAGATAGCTTCTAAGAGTCTGTTTAAGAATTCCCCGGGCAGGCTTTGTCAACCAGCTTTCTCTTAGCACTGCTGGGTAAGTTATCTCTCCTTTCTACTGTGATTATAGTGTCAGGGTAATTGCTGTTCTCAGTGAGTGTATAAGTTCACTGCTACGTCCCAGAGCTGGTGTCTGTATAGCAGCTCAAGATGTCTACCTGTTAGTAGAGTTAAGTGCATAAAAGAGTGAGCCTTTCGAGGACAGTCAAATGTAGTTTTAAAGTGCGGTATTATGGCACTTATGGAGGTTCTGGCAGCGGTGTATTCAGCTTGTTCAAGCCTCCCTTGGTCTAAGGGTTTGGGCGCGAGTCTCTCGCCAACAGCTTGGGGGAAGGTAAATCAGAGCAGGTGCGATGCGTGACCACACACCTGAACTCCTCCTCCAGAGCCTCGAGTTTAAGTGGTTTTAATTCACAGCCTTTGCTACTGTATGTGTGTATGTTCCAAGTTGATTATAATAAAATTTAAATGTATGAGTGACATGGAACGTTTTTAATATTTAGACACTTTTTGTCCTAAGTAGAGTTAACCCTTACTATATACTTGTGGAACTACTCTCTCTTTAAACTGTGCTGTACTCTCAGTTACAACTAGTTTATTTAGTTGTTGTTTATCCCCATAATCTTACAGATGTTAATACCATGAAAACCCAAAGCAAAAATGTATAGAAATGGGAAGCAACTGAAAACTTACTGTAACTAAGTCAAGCTGGTTAGCTGCAAATTACAGTTGTGTATTTATTTTATACAATTTTAAATCCATATATTGAGGTATTGTGACACATGATGGTATGCCAAGCTTTGTTATTGAGCTTTTATTAGTGACAACTCACGTAACATGCACCACACCAATAGGAATCAGCAGTCAAATCATAAAGGATATCCCAGCCCTACTGCAATAAAATGATTCTCCCAGCAATAAAATGATGCCTCCAGCACCCTGCAATAAAATGATGCTCCCAGCAATAAAATGATGCCCCCAGCACCCTGCAATAAAATGATGCTCCCAGCAATAAAATGATGCCCCCAGCACCCTGCAATAAAATGATGCTCCCAGCAATAAACGGATGCCCCCAGCACACCTGCAATAAAATGATGCTCCCAGCCCCCCTCTGTAATAAATTATGCCCCAGCAATAAAATGATGCTCCCAGCCCCCCTGCAATAAAATGATGCTCCCAGCAATAAAATGATGCCCCCAGCACCCTGCAATAAAATGAGGCTCCCAGCAATAAAATGATACCCCCAGTAACCTACAATAAAATGATGCTCCCAGCAATAAACTGATGCCCCCAGCACACCTGCAATAAAATGATGCTCCCAGCCCCACTCTGTTTTTGAAGTCCTGTTTAAATGATCTTCATCCAGATGGCCTCTTCAATCTTCATCCAGCGGCATCTTCTATCTTGATCCCGGCGGTGCGGAGCCAATAGAATCAGCCAATAGAATGAAAGCTGCTTAAATCATATTACCTGATTTGAACACCATTTTTTGTAGCAAAACAGCTGTTTAACTTAGGGCAATGCACTACAAAAGGCCCTTTTAAGGGCCCCCAAAAGGCTCTTTTAAGGGCCCTTGGTAGTTTTTTTTAGATTAGGCTTTTTTTTATTTTCGGGTGTTTTTTTTTTTTAAGGGTATTAGAATAGAACTAATTTTTATTTTTTTGGATAATTTCGAATAATTCGATAATTTTTTTTGTAATGGTAGTTTTTTTTTTATTTTTGTAATGGTAGTTTTTTATTTTTTGTATTATTAGGTTTTAGTGTAAGGTAGCTAAGGTTTAATTTGACAGGTAATTTTGTATTTATTTTAACTAGGTAGTTATTAAATAGTTAATAACTATTTACTAACTAGTCTACCTAGTTAAAATAAATACAAACTTACCTGTGAAATAAAAATAAAACCTAAGCTAGCTACAATATAACTATTAGATATATTGTAGCTAGCTTATGTTTTATTTCACAGGTAAGTATGTATTTAGTTTTAACTAGGTATTATTTAGTTAATAATTGTAAGTTTAATTTAGCTATATTTTAATTATGTTAAAGTTAAGGGGTGTTAGAGTTACGTTAGGGTTAGGGCTACGTTAGGGTTAGGTTTAGGGATTACTTGTTTAAATTAGTTTATTGCGATGTGGGGGCTTTCGGTTTAGGGGTTAATAGTTTAAGTTATTATATTTTGTTGTGGGGGGCTTTCAGTTTAGGGGTTAATAGGTTTATTATAGTGGTAGCAGTGTAGGGCTTAATAACTTTAGTATAGTTGGGGGGATGTGGGCGGATGGCAGATTAGGAGTTAATAATATTTAATTAGTGTTTGCAATGCGGGAGGGCGGCAGTTTAGCAGTTAATAACTAGAATATAGTGTGGGCGATGTCGGGGAGCGGCGGAATAGGGGTTACTACATTTTATTAAAGGTGGCGATATCGGGAGCGGCAAATTAGGGGTTAATACATTTAATTTAATGTTTGCGATGCGGGAGGGCCTCAGTTTAGGGGTTAATAGGTAGTTTATGGGTGGTAGTGTACTTTTTAACACATTAGTTATAAGTTTTATGCTACAGCTTTTTAGCGTAAAACTCATAACTACTGACTTTAAATGGCGTTACGGATCTTGTGGTTTTAGGCTGAAACGCTTGCTTTTTAGCCTCACAGCAAAACTCATAATACCAGTGCTATGGGAATCCCATGAAAAAACATAATGTGGTACTGGCGTTGCCTTACAGGCTAAAAGGCTTGCAGTACACTTATACCGACAAGACTTGTAATGGCTACAGTGCTGTTTTAATGCTGAAAATACCATATTTTCAGCTTTAAAAGACGAACGCACAAACTTGTTATTATTATCGGTTATTTGTAGAGTGCCAACAGATTCCGCAGCGCTATAAACAAATGTGAAGTACAACAAAACAATTATAGGGGTCACATGGGTAGAGGGCCCTGCCAAGAGTTGCACTGTTATAGTCAGCTCTTAAGAAAGTGATCTACGAACAGCTGGACTCTTAGACATACATGCTAAAGGAGTTCAGGGGATAGCAAGGGAGGAGAGGAACTGGTATAATGAAAGGTTAGTGTAGGTTGTATGCATCCCAGAACAGTAGAGTTTTTAGGGAGCACTTGAAGCTTTCAAAACTAGGGGAGAGTCTTGTGGAGCGAGGCAGAGAGTTCCACAAGATGGGAGCCAATCTGGAGAAGTCCTGTAAACAGAAGTGTGATGAGGTAACAAGAAAGGGAATAGGAGGTCATGAGCAGAGCAAAGGGGACAAGAGGGAGAGTATCTGGAGACAAGGTTTGAGATATAAGGGGGAAGCAGTGCAGTTAAGGGCTTTGTATGTCAGAGTGAGAATTTTGTGTTTGATCCTAGAGGCAAGAGGAAGCCAGTGAAGGGATTGGCAGAGAGGTGCAGCAGATGAAGAGCGACGTGTAGGAAAATGAGCCTGGCAGAGACATTCATTATGGATTGTAAAGGAGCTAGGCGGCAGGTGGGGAGACCAGAGAGGACAGAGTTGCAGTAATTGAGGCGGGAAAGAATGAGAGTGTGAATTAAAATCTTAGTTGTGTCTTGAGTAAGGAAATGTCTAATTTTAGCAATGTTTTTAAGGTGGAAGCGGCAGGCTTTAGCCAAGGACTGAATGTGAGGAGTGAAAAGAAAGATCTGAGTCAAGTGTGACCGCAAGAATTGGGCATGCGGGGTAGGGGTTATGATGGAGTTGTTGACAGTTATAGAGAGTTATGGGGTGGAGATTTTGGAAAAAAGGGGGGAAAATAAGGAGCTCAGTTTTGGAGAGAATTAGCTTGAGGTAGTGAGAGGACATCTAGTTAGAGATGTGAGAAAGACAGTTAGTGTCACTGGCAAGGAAGAACATAGGTTTGGTGCAGAGAAGTTGATTTGGGTGTCGTCGGCATACAAATGATATTGGAAACTGTGGGACTTTATTAGGGAACCTAGTGATGACATGTAGATTGAGAAGAGAATGGGACAGAGGACAGAGCCTTGCGGTACTCTGACAGAAAGTGGTGATGGGGCAGAGGAGGCCCAAGAGAAGGCTACACTAAAGGTACGGTTTGACAGGTAGAAAGAAAGCCACAAGAGATCTGTGTCACAGATGCCGAATGATTGTAGGGTTTAGAGCAAAAGAGGGTGGTCAACAGTATCAAAGGCTGCGGACAGATCAAGGAGCATAAGCAGAGAGAAGTGGCATTTTGATTTTGCTGTAAGTAGGTTGTTGGTAACCTTAACAATTGCTGTCTCTGTGGAGTGATGGGGACGGAATCCAGATTGCAGTGGGTCAAGGAGGGAGTTTAATGTAAGGAAATGGGATAGGTGTGCATATACTAGTTTTTCGAGAAGCTTTGAGGCAAGAGGGAGGAGGGAAATAGGGTGGCAGTTGGATAGAGAGGTTGCATCAAGGGAAGGTTTTTTGAGGATAGGTGTGACCAGTGCATGTTTCAGAGATGAGGGAATTATACTGGTGCTGAGGGAGAGGTTGAAAATATGTGTGAGTATAGGGGTGAGGGTAGAAGAGAAGGAGGGGAGTAGCTGAAAGGGGATAGGATCAATGGGACAAGTAGTGGGGTGAGAGCGCAGTATAAGTGCCGAAACTTCTTCCTCAGTAACAGGGAAGAAAGAGCTAAGTTTATGGCTATGTTTGTTGTGGTTGATTGAGAGTGTTTAAGTGGGTGAGAGAATGGAATTATGTTGAGAGTTGATTTCATTTCTGATGGAGTGGATTTTGTTATTGAAGTGGCTGGCAAAGTCTTGAGCTGACAGAGAAGTTGTATTAGGAGGTGGGGGTGGGCGGAGAAGAGTATTGAAAGTGGAGAACAGATGTTTTGGGTTTGAAGAAAGATTAGAGATAAGAATAGAGAAGTAGTGTTGCTTATAGAGATTAAGGGCAGAATAGTAAGAGTTCAACATGAATTTGTAATGAAGAAAATCAGCTGAACTCTGAGATTTTCTCCAGTGCTGCTCAGCATTACGGGAAAATCTGTGTAGGTACCGTGTCAGAGGAGTATGCCAGGGCTGAGGATGAGTGTGTGATTTCCGAACTATGGTAAAAGGGGCCAGATTTTATAGTGGCAGATAGATTGGTCAAGGCAGGAAAAGGAGGAGAAGGAAGAGAGGAGAGGTTTGAGGAAATTAGAAAGATGTTGCTGATCTAATGACATTTTGCTTCTGTAAAGTTTGGTATGAGGAATAGAAGGAGGGAGAGTTGTAGGGAGGGATGATATGCTGCAAGTGAGGAGATGGTGGTTAGAAAGAGGAGGGGGAGAGTTTGTGAAGTTTGAGAGAGTGCATCGATAGCTAAATTTCAGGTCAAGGGAGTGACCGTCTTTGTGAGTGGGAGAATAAGTCCATTGTGATAAACCAAAAAAGGAAGTGAGTTGCAGAAGTTGTTTTGCAGAGGAGGCAGTGGGATTGTCAAAAGGATGTTGAAGTCCCCAAGAATGAGGGCAGGGGTGTCTGAGGAAAGGAAATAAGGTAGCCAGGCAGCCAAGTTATCTAGAAATTGAGTTGAGGAGCCAGGGGGTCGGTATATGACCGCAACACGTATAGAGAGGGGAGAGAATAAGCGAATCATGTGGGTTTCGAATGAGGAGAATGTGAGGGAAGAGATGGGTTGCAATTGTTGAAAGGTGCATCGAGAGGAAAGTAAAATACCTACACCCCTCCTTGTCTATTACCAGACCTAGGAGTGTGGCTGAAGTGGAGACCCCCATGTGATAGAGCAGCAGTGGATGCTATGTCTAGGGGAGAGAGACAGGTTTCTGTTAGGGCCAGAAGGTTGAGGGAGTTGGGGATGAAAAGGTCCTGTATAGAAGTGAGCTTGTTGCAAACAGAGCGAGAGTTCCAGAGTGCATAATTGAAAGGGGTAGTTGCTTTAGATGCAGGAGGAATGTGAGTATGGTTGGCAGAGTTTTTTTTTTCTGAGTCTGTGGGATGGTACACATGGATGTGCATGGCTAGGCAGTTGTTGGGGACCAGGATTAGGGGAGATGTCACCAGTAAAAGCAAGAGGGAGAGTGACATGAGATGAGATACAGATTTTCAGTAATGAGACTGTTTTTGAGACAGGGTGCAGGGGGGAGAGAGAGTGTTTAGGAATAGGTAAAGTTCATGAGTACAAAAGTAAGGTGAGTTTAAGAGAGATGGGCTAATGAACAGTGCAGGTGGAGAGGGAGAAGAAGTAATTGAATAATGTAGTTTGTTATAGAGACAAGAGGCAACAAAAAGGAATATGAAGATATTGAGCATTTTTGCAAAAGTGGGAACCATTTAAACACATAAGACACAGTATTACAGCAGCAATTGCATAAGGAAACAATTAGGTACTTAAAACATAATATTACAAAAGTACTTGCCTTGTGTCTTGCCCCTTGCCCAATCCTTGTTCAATTATTGTATAATTCTGTTCTTAATGCCTCACTTATAAAATTTTCACTTCAGAAATGTGAACATATGCTGTTGATAGAATTCTATCAGCCAATCGGAATGAAAGGTGAAAAAATCCTATTGGCTGATACAATCAGCCAATAGGATTGAGCTTCAATCCTATTGGCTGATCCAATCAGTCAATAGGATTAAGCTTGCATTCTATTGGCTGATTGTAACAGCCAATAGAATATAAGCTCAATCCTATTGGCTGATTAGATAAGCCAATAGGATTGAAGCTCAATCCTATTGGCTGATTGCATCAGCCAATAAGATTTTTTAATCTTTAATTCCTATTGGCTGATAGAATTCTATCAGCCAATCGGAATTCAAGGGACACCATCTTGGATGATATTCCTAAAAGGAACCTTCATTCGTCGTTAGTCGTCGGAAAGAAGAGGATGCTCTGCGCCGGATGTCTTGAAGATGGAGCCGCTCCGCGACGGAAGGATGAAGATAGAAGATGCCGTCTGGATGAAGACTTCTGCCCGTCTGGAGGACCACTTCTGTCGAATTGGATAAAGACTTCTCCTGACTTTGTTGAGGACTTCTTGCCACTTCACTGAGGACTTCTCCCAGCTTAATTTAGGATAGATGTCCGGTCTTCAAAACTGTAAGTTGATCTTCGGGGGTTAGTGTTAGTTTTTTTTTTTAAAGGTTTATTGAGTGAGTTTTAGGTTTAGATTAGGGTTTGGGCAGCAATAGAGCTAAATGCCCTTTTAAGGGCAATGCCCATCCAAATGCGCTTTTCAGGGCAATGGGAAGCTTAGGTTTTTTAGGTAGGATTTTATTTGGGGGGTTGGTTGTGTGGTCTGTGGGTTTTACTGTTGGGTGGGTTGTTTGTATTTTTTTTTACAGGTAAAAGAGCTGATTTCTTTTGGGCAATGCCCCGTAAAAGGCCATTTTAAGGGCTATTTTTGGGGGGCTTTTTTATTTTGATAGGGCTATTAAATTAGGTGTAATTGGGGGTGTGTCCAAACAGCGGCTCTGAATGGCCGCATCTTCCTTAGGCTCCAGGAGAAATAGCGGTAATCCGCCAATTATTGCTATATAATTACAGCATCCATAAGAATTACGACTGGTATCGTAACCACTATCACAGGGAGAAACCTTTAATAGCCGAATTTGCTGTGTTTGTGACCCAGGGGGTGGGACAGGACAATTGAGGCCTGTAGTGGCAGCAATTTTACAGGCAGCGCACCCCCCCTGGGAAACCGGGGTATCTAGCCAGAGCAGAGTGCGTTTAACGCAAAAGCATCGCATAACTTGTCAAGTCTATACCACTACCTGATATGGACACAACAAGTAGAAAGTGGTGATTCAACACACATCTGGAACCATGAGGCCCACTAACTCATCCGACAATATAGATTGGGGCTTGGCAAAATTGGAAAATCTGCTGCAAACTTTAATAGACAAAGCACCTTCAGAACGGGATCTCCAGAGCCTGATCGATAAAATTACCCCAGAACAACATTATGTATCATCCGTACAGCATCAGAACGGGGGTAAACCAGATGTGACATGCTGGGGAGATAAGAACACACAACCAACAGTTTTCTTAGACAAAGAGAACAAACGCTCAGGAAATATAGTGAGAGACCCGCTTTTACTAACGCTGCTAGACTTTGAACATATCATCAGAGGAGATTTAGCCCACCTGGGTTACCAAGTTATTCACCTCTTTGGTGCAGTTGGTGTGGAGGAGCGGGGATACTCAGCCGAGTATTCTAAGATGGCGTCCATGAAGTTATCAAGTGCCCAGATCCCATCCTCAGGGGCGATCACCCCGAACATCAATACCGGTGGGGGAGTATTCCCTTCTTCTATAGCTGTGACTGCAGACAGTGCTGGCATGTTGTGCTGGCCCTTGTGGATGGAGCGGCTCCTCTGCGGCTTTGTTCCAGACAGCAGCCTAGTTGGTACCCAGGGGATCAGGGCCCTGGAGGTGTCACTGGACCTCCTGGGGAACAGGCGCTTACAGAAAATGCCTCAAGAAAATGCTTCAAGAGAACACTCAGGTCTCCCAAGGTGGCTTGGTTTATGTCACCCAGGGTTTCTTTTCTGTGCGGGTTCTGGGGATCTGCTTTGCCCACGGGCAGACATAACGCATGGAAGATGGGTATTTGAGGTACCATAAAGCTCTGGAGGACATTACAGACTCTGTACTGTGGGGTCCTTTGCATACTGCTTGGACTACCGAGTATAGGTTTTTCACACTGTTCTGTTTGAAGTTTATTACTCTCACGAGTCTAACTAGTCTTACCTTATATTCATAAAAAATATACATCTCTAGTTCTAGATGTCATTACCGTAGTTAATATGTTATTATTAATTTAAATGTACTAAGTATTATTTATTTTATTCACGTGTCCCAACATAGGGGGCATATTGCAAGTAGAGTGTACCCAAAGCAAGATTAGAGCATATAATTATAATTAGCGACATTGTTTTTTTACATAATTATTATTCTGCTATTGCTATATATTGGGATCTTGCAGCTTCAGCTTCCAAATAACCTATTTATCCTACTGTAGGCATTAGTTGTTTCCTGTTAATGTCATGTTTATTGTGGAGAATATACTGCTTTGTTTGTGTTCTCATCTTGGGGGGTTTTGAGGGGGGACCTCCAGAATGACAAATTTATGCACAAATTACACAACAGATGTTGCCACTCTTGATGGGTTTGTAATGTAGGCTATTTTTACTTAATACAGGCTTCTCCCCTAGGGCTAGCAGCCATAGCCTTGGGGATATAATAATAATGTAAGACTCTGTATAGCACACGTCAACCTATTCTACATAGACAACTCTCTGCCTAATAACTTATAGAAGTTTGGAAAACATTTGCATATATTTATTCTCTAAGGAAGCAAAGGCTAAGCTCCTCTTGAGTTAGTGCCGTTACCCAATATTGCAGACACAGTATATACACTCAAGCATAGAATAATAGAAACTTGCCCGAAGAAGTATAAATTTATGTTAGTTGAATCTTTCACTCCCCTGTTTTAGTCAGTAAATGTATAAGTCATCCCCAACTTAATTAACACTGTCTCATGTTTTTTGCGTGTCTCTAGCTCTGGCATATGCATCCTACCATATGTACGGCATTACCAGCCTAACATAATTCAGTTCAGTGATGCTTTTGTTTTTTTATATGTCAACCCCTGATTGCAATAAAGCTCAATAATAGGGTCCAAGAGTGACCTATCTGTAAGTCAAGGGGATAAAAAGTGAGGAAAGAACTTATTTATAATTTAGGTACAATAGTACAAATCAAATATGCTGTGAATATTTGAAGCTTTGTTTTCCCAACAATAATATGTGTAATTGTGATCTTATTTGTACCTTGCAAACTTGTGTATGTATAATTTTTCTTTTCTTATCCTCAATAAAAATATAAAATAAAAAAAATAAAAATTAGGTGTAATTGGTTTAAATATCTGATAATTTGTGTTTTATTTTGTGTAATTTAGTGGTTTTTTTTTTGTTATTTAGGTAATTGTATTTAATTTATGTAATTTATTTAATTGTAGTGTAAGGTTAGGTGTTAGTGTAACTCAGGTTAACTTTTATTTTACAGGTAAATTTGCATTTATTTTAGCTAGGTAGTTAGAAAATAGTTAATAACTATTTAGTAACTATTATACCTAGTTAAAATAAATACAAACTTGCCTGTAAAATAAAAATAAACCCTAAGCTAGATACAATGTAACTATTAGTTATATTGTAGCTAGTTTAGGGTTTATTTTACAGGTAAGTATTTAGTTTTAAATAGGAATTATTTAGGTAATAATTGTATGTTTTATTTAGATGTATTTGAATTATATTTAAAGGGCCATTATACACTCATTTTTTCTTTGCATACATGTTTTGTAGATGATCTATTTTAAAGCCCATAAAGTTTTTTTTTTTTTTAAATGTATAATTTTGCTTATTTTTAAATAACATTGCTCTGATTTTCAGACTCCTAACCAAGCCCCAAAGTTTTATTTGAATACCGTCAGCTACCTTCTCCAGCTTGCTCCTGTTTGTGTGAAGGGTCTTTTCATATGCAAAAGAAGGGGGAGGGGGAGTGTCTTATTTCCCACTTGCAGTGGGCTTTCCAACTACCTTTTCAACCGAGCTAAACTGAAAGCTTCTAAGTAAGTTTTGAAACAGTTTTATACTGGATTTTTATATCAGTATCTGTGCATCTTATTCTTTATAGTAGTGTCTATTACATACAGTTATATGAAAATGAGTGTATACTGTCCCTTTAAGTTAGGGGGTGTTAGGGTTAGACTTAGGTTTAGGGGTTAATAAATTTAGTATAGTGGCGGCGACGTTGTGTGTGGCAGATTAGGGGTTAATAAATTTATGGTAGGTTGCAGCGAGATTGGGGGCAGCAGATTAGGGGTAAATTAATATAATGTAGGTGTCGGCGATGTTGGGGGCAGCAGATTAGTGCTTAATAAGTATAATGTAGGTGGCGGCGATGTCCAGAGTGGCAGATTAGGGGTTAATAATTATAATGTAGGTGTCGGGGATGTCGTGGGCGGCAGAATAGGGGTTAATAAGTGTAAGATTAGGGGTGTAAACATAAATTTCATTTCCCCATTGGAATCAATGGGGCTGCGTAATGGAGCTTTACACTGCTTTATTGCAGGTGTTAGGCTTTTTTTCAGACGGCTCTCCCCATTGATGTCTAAAGGGAAATCGTGCACAAGCACATACAACCAGCTCACCGCTGACTTAAGCAGCGCTGGTATTGTAGTGCGGTATGGAGCTGTATTTTGTTCTACGCTCACTTCTTCCTGATAACGCCGGGTTTCTGAAAACCTGTAATACCAGCGCTGTAGGTAAGTGGGCGGTGACAATAACTTGCAAGTTAGAACCACAACCCTCATAACTCAAAACTCATAATCTAGTCGTTAATCAGTTATCATTAATAATTAATCAATAAGCTGCAATACTTTGCATTCACTTTGGATTAGATATTGTTTGCCTCCAGGAAGGTCTTAAAAATCTGTGAGAGAACCTAGCTGTTTTGCATGTTTAACAATGCAGTTGTATTACGTGAAAACTTATCGAAAATAATATATTTATGAAAGATATGGCCATCAGGATTCCTTCTGATGTAAAATGCCTATATCTATATACAGATATTTAAACATGATGGAGCAGATTACGAGTGGAGCACAAACATTTGCACACAAGCAACATCAGGTTTTCACAATAGTCTGTGTGCAGGTTTAATTGTGCTCGTACTACAAGGATTATTAGCACATACTCAGAGCTGTGGTTAACTGTTTCGCAAAACAAAAAAGTCTCACAAAACACATCAAAAATACATTACAAAGTAAACTTACACTCATAATAACAACATCTAATAAAAATATTGTAAACAAAAGTTATAAGTGCTCAAAGATATGAGGTCTCAGGTGTTAGAAAAAAAAGGCAGGCAAAGGGCTTTAACATTAAGATCTCTTCATGATGGGTTAGCGCCCTTGAGAACATAAGTTCGGGTTAGCGCGCGAGTAGGGTGTTTTTTTTGCTCAATTGAATTCTATGGGGAATACGTTATTGCACGCACATTATTCTTATTGTGCTAGAAGTAAGCTCTGTTTCCGTTTAAATGGAGTGATGGCAAAAATGCTAAAAATACTCTAGTCTTTTGGGGAAGTTTTAGTTTGAAATGCTCGGTCCTTAAGGAGTTAAATAAATAAATAAATAAATAAATAAAAACCTGTCTCAAATTGCAGATACAGAGGGCTCCATGTACTAAGCCGTCAATTCATCCGTCATTTTAGACGCGGATAAACTCGCCGTTACTCGGCGCGGGCGAAATGGTGTCCGCTGTCACTATGTACTAATAATCCCCCAATAAATAGACAAGTCTAGCCCGCCACGAGCAGTGGCGGATTATTGATAAATTTGACGCCTCGCTCGCCGCGACTAAGCTGATGTACTTAACTTTCAGTTGAATTGTCTGGCCAATTATTAACACGTGACATGCAAGGTGTCACGAACATCATAGTAGTCGCGGGAATAGAATTTTGCTCCTATAAAAGTTCAACTTATCTAAACAACTTTATTATTGTTCAAAATTTTTTGAAGAGTGATAGAGCGTTATTTTTGTAATATTTATTTACAATTTGGATATGGCTTCATCTGGATCTGATAATATATAAATATTAATATAAAAATAATTATAAAGATTGACAACTATACAATACAAATTTAAAATATAGATTACTCTTTAATTACAGTCGACAAATTTGGCGCAATTTATGTACATGGAAATGAGAGACAAATTAGAAGCCAGTTATGCTGTACAATGCTGATATTACTGCCTTTTATATATGTCTAGACTGGCGTCTAGATTGACTTTCCTATTGTTTTGTACCTTGCCCGCCACCTAAAAGGTGGTGAGGCAAAAATAACGAGGTGGGAGCGGAAATTGTAGCGAGCTGACAAATAGATTTTTTAGTACATTCGTTTTTGGCGAGTTGGTGGTCAAATGTGTCTAATTACAGTGAAAAATGGAGAGGTAGCGAGGTTTGGCGGATAAGTACGCTCGCAATTTTAAAGATGCGAGTTTGAACATAGTTGACGACTTTGTACATATCAGTTTGCGAGTTTTGACGTGAGATTTGTTGCGGGTAGCTCGCTGACTGCTTAGTACATGGAGCCCTTAGTGTCTGATTATAAATCTAAAAACTAAATAGAGCGCTTAATAGCAAAAACATCTGAAATAGATTTAGGGCAATCTCCCTACACTATATAGTGGTAAATGAATGCGTGTATAATTTGTGCATATAATTATATAGATCACAATTTCATATAATTAAATGGAATTCAATAAAAAGTACACACATAAACAAATCTACATTGTTTAACATTTACACATAGAAAACTTTTTTTCACTCTCAGTCCCATACAGAGTTCTGTTTCCAAAAGATCCGGTTTGTCCTTTCCTTTCAGTTTAAATCTGCTGCTCCCTTTCAAGCACTGGTGTAGTGCCTTTCAATATCCACTCCAAAACAGAAAAGCAACCTAGAGCGCAGAAAAAAAAAACAGAAAAATGAACACAATCTAAGTGCAGCATTTAGTGTTAAAAAATATGTTCCTTTATTTCCATACAAAATTGCACTCACAAGCTCCAACCTCAAACATATGAGGTATGATAACGGCAGAAAGCTGGATTCTCCACGGCAAATAGTGTCTCTCCCCTCCGGTCTTTAACAGTTTATTCAACTGATTCCAGAAAAAGCATGATTCTCCAAATATGTTTTAATAAATTTTTTACCATTTTTGATTGTTTGCATCAAATAATGTTTTATGTTGACAATTGATGCAGTTTGTTTATTTTAAACAATATATTTCAATGCAGTTCTAAGATATTTGTGTTTTTTTATATATAGTATTTGTATTGTTGTAGAAAGTTTTTTTATGAGATAAATATGTTTTAATACATTTTATAATAGCATTTTTATCATTTTAAATGTGTAAGAATTATAGAGTTATGTATACATTTAGTGATGAATTTGTTATATGAATTTTATATATGAATTTACTACATGCTTTTATATTTGAGGGTTCATTATGAAATTGATGTAAATGGTGTCTTAAAAAAACACTGTTTTTTCATTCATGTCATATAGAAAAGTAGTAAGTATTGTATGTGATATATAGTTCAAACTTGCCTCCCATGTATTAGTTACGGGAGGGAGGATACAAAAGAGCCCTTTAAATAGTACACATGAACAGTTGGTGGGCAGAGCCTCTGAGGAAGCAGGGAGGAGCCCTGCGAAACATGTCAGGACACGCTCACATTTGCGACGCTGCACACCCGAAACTTCTGTGTGAGACTAGCATGTCTGTGAGCCTGGCATTTTGACAGACACGCTGAGTTGTGGTAGTAAGGATTTCTTTTATATTTTTACTGGCAGCTGGAATCGGCACCCGCTCTGGTTGAGCATTTTTGCTGTGTAAAAAGACAGTGGAATCAGTTGAATAAACCTGTAATCATTTTATCTTATATTGTCTAAAACTTATTCATCCTGCCACCCCACCTCCCCTCTAATTTGCAAGTGTGTAACTCCTGCTAGCTAAGACTGCCTGTAACAGCTGCCTAGAGTCACTTCATCACTTCTCACTACTACATATAGAGAAGGCTTAAGGCTCATTTTGGGCTGAGGCTCTCTGATTCTAAGTAGTTCTCTGTTACAAGTAGCAGAGTTAGCACACCGGAGTTAGAAACTGGAGGTTGAAACTGCAGACCAACTGACAGGTAAACTTAACAACTATACTTCTACACAATGCTCTCTATGACTTTTCTGCTCTCTCTGTCTTCCCTTCTCCTAAAAATCACTGCATGTCCCTATAACAACAATCCCCACACTATCCATATCTCCCCCTCCCTTCTCTCATCCCCTATGCTGTCCTCTCATGAACTACTTTGTTTCCTTAGAAACACTTCCCCCTCTAACTCTCCTGTGTCTAATCATTCCTGCTCCTACAAATCTCACTCTCACCTTCTGTCTCTCTCACTGCTACTACTGCTTGCTGCTGGTGATGTCTCTCCTAACCCTGGCCCTGCAACAATCGCCACACTTTTACACTCTCGCTCCATCTCCCACTGCAAAAATTCTAGGTCACGCAATACCAACAATCTCATCTCCATTAACCCACAGCGTTTATCCCCTCCCTTTTCTTGTGCCCTCTGGAATGCTCGCTCCGTCTGTAACAAGCTTACAACTGTTCACGACCTGTTTGTTTCTAATGCTTTCAACCTTTTAGCTATTACTGAAACCTGGCTATCTTCCACTGACACTGCTTCCATTGCTGCTCTCACACACGGTGGTCTTCACTTTAGCCACACACATAGGCCAGGTGAGAGACACGGTGGCGGTGTTGGCATCTTACTCTCCCCTAATATTATTGAAAACAAGGAGGGGGGGAGAACCCAACCTATATTGTCACTAATCCAATATATATGTAATATTAAATGCCAGATAATAAAGCTTAGTGTATCTTGTAGGGGCAAATGTCCATTGTGTTTGAAGATTTGTACTTCAGTCAATCATTTAAATAACTTTGCAACACCCCGCAATCCTGGAGAATAGTAGGCAGACCAATGTAATGTGTTAGGTAAAGTTACCGGATAGTATAGGTACAACAGTCCTGAGCAAGTATCACTCAAAAATGGAGATCTCTCGCTCATAAACAGCCCTATTACCCGGTACATAAGTTACAGATGCCGAGAGGTAGTATTTCAGAGGCAGGTACACAGAAAACAAACAGTCTCAAAATATTCAAGGCTAATTTCACTCACCGGCTGCCGTGTTACACCGGGAACCAACCCGTCTACTAACCGCGGAAATGAGAAATTTCTCCGGCAGCCTGGGAGTCTTTCGTGTGCGCTTCACCGGGTCCCAGCCCATCCACCATTAGCGGAGCGAACGCCGTCTCCAACAGCCTGACTGTGTCCCAGCCCTGGGTGTGTCCCACAACTCCTCACCGATTGGTCCTTGTGGGGAGTCGAGCCTCTGACATAGTACGGTAGAATCGGAGGAACAGTCTCTGCAATCCAATACGAAAATCCTGTGTATCAAAGGTAAACTGTACCGGGTATAGGGAAACTTGTATGTCTATGTAGCGGGATACTATATCTTTAATCAGCTTGAGTCTTTGGTCTTTGGTCCGCGTCTCCAGCCGGCAAAAGCAGCTAGGTGCCTGGTAGTGGCAAAGAGAAGTCCAAACAGAAAAAGAAATATTTGCCAGGCACCTTGTATAATTAAAAATAGTAAACTTTATTAAGTCAAATTAAAACATAGTGAGAGAGGGGATAGAACACCCCTGAAGTTAAGCAGACTGACATGTTTCGGCACAAAACGCCGTAATCATAGTCCCTAAAAAAAACTTTTTAAAACAAACCGCCTTTTCAATCCAATGCTCGCATATCATTGGTGAATTACTAATTAGAATTTAAAGGCATACAGGGGGTGGAGCATTAATAAATAACTTTAGATTAATGGATATGCTGCCTGTGCATAGATCTGTATACATGCAAATTCACCTGCCAGTTTAATCAAACAGCACACACACCATCTCTTTATGCAGTTTAAACACTTAGTGAGCAGTAAATTCACATTTATATTCATAAGATTCACATAAGTCTGTTTAGACCCCCTATACAAGAAAGCCAACCATTAAAGGAATTGATGTGCATCCCCCAAAATTTGGGAAAGGACACATATATGTCTAAACTGCTAGATGCGAGTTATACATCCCAAAGCCCACCATTTAAAGGAGTTGATGTTCAACTACCAAAATTTTGGGAAGGATATATAAATATCCAAAATATAAATGCAAATCATACATCTTAAATAGTTGGCTCTGAGTTAGTGGGGTTATAGTGTGGAATAAAATAAGAGACACATATTGTGGGGCAAAATCTGGTAACCACAAAACATATACCACCAAGAACCAAACATTAATTTATATCCAATATATGTGAGTTATGTATATGATGGTACCCATGTACAAAGAGCTTATTTGTCTATACAATTATAAAATAGTTAGCTAGATCTTCCCTATTCTGGTACCCACATACAAAAAAAACCCTATTTGTTAATGTGTTTAGAATAAAGCAATGGAACTTCCCTATCCTAGTGTCCCTCTATCTCCTAGACCTCATGTATAAATTTGAATATAATATATAATATAGATATAATATATATTAGAGGTGGATAGGATCTAATTCCAATGATTAATAAAATCATATTCGGAATTTAGGCCCAAAGGTTTTTTAGTTTGTAGTCTGAAAATCCAATACATTTCCTGTCTAGATAGGATCTTAAATAGGTTCCCCCCTCTCTTTTGAGGTTGGACCTTTTCCACAATCGTCCATTTCAACGAACGACAATCTTTGTCATGTTGCTGGACAAAATGGGACACCAGGGGTGTGCTGCTTTTACCCACCCGCATGGTCGACAGATGTTCTCTGATCCTAGATCTGACATCCCTGGTGGTCAAACCTATGTACTGAAGTTCACATGCTGAGCACCAGAGTAAATATATACATTTAGTCGATCTGCAATTAAGACAAGAGGTAATTTCAAAATTTTCCCTGGTTACCACCGAAGAAAAGCTGTTACCCACCTGTACATATTCACAGGCCTTACACTGTGAATAGCCACACCTGTAGGTACCTCTGTGTCTAAGCCAGGAGGAGGATGGTACCACTGTTGAGTCTGGTTTCCTAAGCATAGATGGCGAAACTGAATTGCCAATAGTTTTATTTCTCCTGTAGGAGAACCTACAGCCTTTCCTAGCAGTCACGGCAAGAGCATCATCTGCCACCAACAGGTGGAAATGGTTTCTGACTATTTCACAGATTTCCCCATATTGGGCTGAGTAGTCCGTGACAAAGGTCAGTTTATTCTCTTGATCCTCCCTATAAGGTTGTTTATCCTTTAAAAGTTGTTCTCTAGACAGGGAATTAACCTCATACCGAGCCTTTTTAATGATCTTTTTACTGTACCCTCTTTGCAGTAAACGTTGTTCTAATTCGTCTGCATGTCTCTTGTAGCTGAGGGGTAGAGTGCAATTGCGTTTCAATCGCACAAACTGTCCCTTAGCTACCGAATAGGGCATTTGTTTCGGATGACAGCTCTTAGCATGTAGGAGACTGTTGCCTGATATAGGTTTCCTATAGACTTCAGAGGTGACTATACCTGTTGGCCATCCCTTCAATTCCAAATCAAGATAATGCACTATGTTCTTGTTGAACTCAAGTGTAAACCGTAGGTTCACATCATTTGTTCTCAGATAATCCACAAAACATTCCGCCTGTTCTTTCTCACCCTGCCAGACAAACAGCAGGTCGTCTATGTAGCATAGGTATAGCAGGATTGCAGGTCTGAAGGGGTTTCCATCTGCATAGATGCTGGACCGCTCCCACCAACCCATGAACAAGTTAGCATAGGTTGGTGCAAACTTGGCACCCATGGCGGTCCCGCATCTCTGCAAATAGAACTCCCCCTCAAACTGGAAATAGTTGTGTGACAGCAAAAACTGTGTCACCTCCAAAACAAAGTTTCTGAATGGTTCACTGTGTGTTGTCCCATTCTCTAAAAAATAAGCAACTGCTTTCAAACCCCAAGCATGGGGTATAGAGGAGTATAATGAGACAACATCCACAGTGAGCCAACCACAGTCCGAAGACCATCTCAAGCCCTCAACCTTATTCAACACCTGTTTGGAATCCCTAGTATAACTAGGGAGGGATTTGACAAGGGGTTGAAGCACCCCATCCAGCCACTCAGAAAGGTGTTCCAACATAGAACCTATCCCATTGACTATAGGTCTACCCTGTACATTCACTAGAGTTTTATGCACCTTCGGTAGATGGTGAAATAGTGGGATAACCGGGTGTTCCACATAAAGGTATTTAGATGTTTCTAAATCAATAAGCCCATCCTCCACTGCTCCATCCAGAAGGTGCATAAGCTCTCGTTGAAACCTATTGGTAGGGTTCTGTCTGAGGTGTTCGTAACTATCTGTATCTTGCAGTTGTCTCAATGCCTCCTTAATGTAATCATCCCTGTCCATTATGACCACTGAGCCTCCCTTATCAGCTTGCTTAATCACCAGACTAGGGTTCTGTTCCAATGATTTAAGAGCAAAGCGTTCATTCCTAGTTAGGTTATTACCACCTGTCGTCCGTGTTAATGAAAGCTGTCTTAAATCATTTTCCACTCGTTTGTAAAAGGTTTCAATGATGTTACCACTGCTCTGTATTGGGTAGAAAGTGGAGGGGTTACGATACCTTTTAATAATATCCTTATTATTAGTCCCATTCGTTGAAGTGGACCCCTCCACTTCCAACTCCCCCAGAGCTATCAGGTCACATGTTTCCATAAACCCCAAGTCTCTGGGCCAGAAATTGTGGTTCTCATTGCCAGGTGTTGTGGATATCTGGTCTTGGTTAGTGTCCCCAAAGTGTTTACGCAGAGTAATATTGCGTACAAATTTATTTAGATCGAGCATAGTTTTAAAAAAGTTCAAATTAACTGTGGGTACAAAACCAAGGCCATATGACAACACTTTCTTTTCTTCCTTAGTTAGTTCATAACTGGACAAGTTTAGGATGGTACATACTTGGACGGGGCACGAGTCTGCCTTTGTGGGTATCTCCCTTGCTGAGGTATCTGTGTGCTCGTGCCCCCCCATCTCTCGGATGTTGACCTATGTGGACGGGTTGGTTCCCGGTGTAACACGGCAGCCGGTGAGTGAAATTAGCCTTGAATATTTTGAGACTGTTTGTTTTCTGTGTACCTGCCTCTGAAATTCTACCTCTCGGCATCTGTAACTTATGTACCGGGTAATAGGGCTGTTTATGAGCGAGAGGGCTCCATTTATGAGTGATACTTGCTCAGGACTGTTGTACCTATACTATCCGGTAACTTTACCTAACACATTACATTGGTCTGCCTACTATTCTCCAGGATTGCGGGGTGTTGCAAAGTTATTTAAATGATTGACTGAAGTACAAATCTTCAAACACAATGGACATTTGCCCCTGCAAGATACACTAAGCTTTATTATCTGGCATTTAATATTACATATATATTGGATTAGTGACAATATAGGTTTGGTTCTCCCCCCCCCTCCTTGTTTTCAATAATATTAGTGGTTTGTGGCTGACCGCTAGCCTAAATCTATTATTGTCACTATGCAGCATACACAGGAAGAGACTGCAGTAGTCTCATACTTTTCACTTAAGAAAGTGGAAGAGAGAGATGGGGATAACAGAGAGTTGGAGCATGTCTTTTCACAAGATCGTAATAATTACAGTTTACCCATGTTGTTTGATGATATGGAATATTTATTGACCAAAGAAAAAAAGCTCAAATGGGACATTTGGACTTTGGAAAAATATTTAGCACAGAACATGATACCGAGAGGTCTCAGAATGAATAAATTTCCCACTTTTGAGACAGAAGATCAGGAATTTATAGAGATGTGGAATAATATACTCAGTGACTGTTCTGTGAGGTTGATGAAGCTTTTGATTACCTTTAAAACAAATCTTTTGGTCATTATTAGGTCTGAGATTGATGATGTACAATTACTTTTAAATAAGTTTTGCAAAGATGTGGATTATCCTAAGTTTGATAATGTTTTACAGCACACTCTGATTGAGATCAAGAATGAGCTGGTGGGTATTAAACACACCAAATTCATTCGGGACAGGGCTGATTATGATAATAACAAGGTTTACATTTGGAACAAAAGTCAGAGGTCACAAACTAGAAGGTCTCAGAATCAATCTAGAGTAGGAAGACGTGGGAGGGGCAGAAGACGCAGGGGTAGAGGCAATAGAGTGGTGTCTTTTTCTGAAAGTGAGGCTGACTCAGGAGGAGAGAGCTCCCAGTCAGATAATGAAGGGAGTTTTCCCCAAGATTTAGTAGAAATGAACACCAACTACAATAGGACAGGGGGCTATAATCTTCCTCCACGAGGAAGAGGCAATAGGCCAGGTTTCGGTAGAACTAGAGCCTCACATTATGCAGGTTATACCAGAGGCAGACAGAATCAGTATAATAGATATCAAGCATCCACTGCTGATCAGTTTGATCATCACTACCCCTTTACACAGCAACGATGTGGTAACCATAATTATGTTTCAACACACTTTGGTACTGATAGCCATCATCATCCATCTATTCAGCAAGGGACCAGTAACTACCATTCCACTCATCAGGGTGCCACTGGTGGACAGGTCAGGGATGAGGAATTGTTACAACTGGAACAGGTTTTTCGGATAGGTCAACATCCGAGAGATGGGGGGGGCACGAGCACACAGATACCTCAGCAAGGGAGATACCCACAGAGGCAGACTCGTGCCCCGTCCAAGTATGTACCGTCCTAAACTTGTCCAGTTATGAACTAACTAAGGAAGAAAAGAAAGTGTTGTCATATGGCCTTGGTTTTGTACCCACAGTTAATTTTAACCTTTTTAAAACTATGCTCGATCTAAATAAATTTGTACGCAATATTACTCTGCGTAAACACTTTGGGGACACTAACCAAGACCAGATATCCACAACACCTGGCAATGAGAACCACAATTTCTGGCCCAGAGACTTGGGGTTTATGGAAACATGTGACCTGATAGCTCTGGGGGAGTTGGAAGTGGAGGGGTCCACTTCAACGAATGGGACTAATAATAAGGATATTATTAAAAGGTATCATAACCCCTCCACTTTCTACCCAATACAGAGCAGAGGTAACATCATTGAAACCTTTTACAAACGAGTGGAAAATGATTTAAGACAGCTTTCATTAACACGGACGACAGGTGGTAATAACCTAACTAGGAATGAACGCTTTGCTCTTAAATCATTGGAACAGAACCCTAGTCTGGTGATTAAGCAAGCTGATAAGGGAGGCTCAGTGGTCATAATGGACAGGGATGATTACATTAAGGAGGCATTGAGACAACTGCAAGATACAGATAGTTACGAACACCTCAGACAGAACCATACCAATAGGTTTCAACGAGAGCTTATACACCTTCTGGATGGAGCAGTGGAGGATGGGCTTATTGATTTAGAAACATCTAAATACCTTTATGTGGAACACCCGGTTATCCCACTATTTCACCATCTACCGAAGGTGCATAAAACTCTAGTGAATGTACAGGGTAGACCTATAGTCAATGGGATAGGTTCTATGTTGGAACACCTTTCTGAGTGGCTGGATGGGGTGCTTCAACCCCTTGTCAAATCCCTCCCTAGTTATACTAGGGATTCCAAACAGGTGTTGAATAAGGTTGAGGGCTTGAGATGGTCTTCGGACTGTGGTTGGCTCACTGTGGATGTTGTCTCATTATACTTCTCTATACCCCATGCTTGGGGTTTGAAAGCAGTTGCTTATTTTTTAGAGAATGGGACAACACACAGTGAACCATTCAGAAACTTTGTTTTGGAGGTGACACAGTTTTTGCTGTCACACAACTATTTCCAGTTTGAGGGGGAGTTCTATTTGCAGAGATGCGGGACCGCCATGGGTGCCAAGTTTGCACCAACCTATGCTAACTTGTTCATGGGTTGGTGGGAGCGGTCCAGCATCTATGCAGATGGAAACCCCTTCAGACCTGCAATCCTGCTATACCTATGCTACATAGACGACCTGCTGTTTGTCTGGCAGGGTGAGAAAGAACAGGTGGAATGTTTTGTGGATTATCTGAGAACAAATGATGTGAACCTACGGTTTACACTTGAGTTCAACAAGAACATAGTGCATTATCTTGATTTGGAATTGAAGGGATGGCCAACAGGTATAGTCACCTCTGAAGTCTATAGGAAACCTATATCAGGCAACAGTCTCCTACATGCTAAGAGCTGTCATCCGAAACAAATGCCCTATTCGGTAGCTAAGGGACAGTTTGTGCGATTGAAACGCAATTGCACTCTACCCCTCAAGAGACATGCAGACGAATTAGAACAACGTTTACTGCAAAGAGGGTACAGTAAAAAGATCATTAAAAAGGCTCGGTATGAGGTTAATTCCCTGTCTAGAGAACAACTTTTAAAGGATAAACAACCTTATAGGGAGGATCAAGAGAATAAACTGACCTTTGTCACGGACTACTCAGCCCAATATGGGGAAATCTGTGAAATAGTCAGAAACCATTTCCACCTGTTGGTGGCAGATGATGCTCTTGCCGTGACTGCTAGGAAAGGCTGTAGGTTCTCCTACAGGAGAAATAAAACTATTGGCAATTCAGTTTCGCCATCTATGCTTAGGAAACCAGACTCAACAGTGGTACCATCCTCCTCCTGGCTTAGACACAGAGGTACCTACAGGTGTGGCTATTCACAGTGTAAGGCCTGTGAATATGTACAGGTGGGTAACAGCTTTTCTTCGGTGGTAACCGGGGAAAATTTTGAAATTACCTCTTGTCTTAATTGCAGATCGACTAATTGTATATATTTACTCTGGTGCTCAGCATGTGAACTTCAGTACATAGGTTTGACCACCAGGGATGTCAGATCTAGGATCAGAGAACATCTGTCGACCATACGGGTGGGTAAAAGCAGCACACCCCTGGTGTCCCATTTTGTCCAGCAACATGACAAAGATTGTCGTTCGTTGAAATGGACGATTGTGGAAAAGGTCCAACCTCAAAAGAGAGGGGGGAACCTATTTAAGATCCTATCTAGACAGGAAATGTATTGGATTTTCAGACTACAAACTAAAAAACCTTTGGGCCTAAATTCCGAATATGATTTTATTAATCATTGGAATTAGATCCTATCCACCTCTAATATATAATATATCTATATTATATATTATATTCAAATTTATACATGAGGTCTAGGAGATAGAGGGACACTAGGATAGGGAAGTTCCATTGCTTTATTCTAAACACATTAACAAATAGGTTTTTTTTTTGTATGTGGGTACCAGAATAGGGAAGATCTATCTAACTATTTTATAATTGTATAGACAAATAAGCTCTTTGTACATGGGTACCATCATATACATAACTCACATATATTGGATATAAATTAATGTTTGGTTCTTGGTGGTATATGTTTTGTGGTTACCAGATTTTGCCCCACAATATGTGTCTCTTATTTTATTCCACACTATAACCCCACTAACTCAGAGCCAACTATTTAAGATGTATGATTTGCATTTATATTTTGGATATTTATATATCCTTCCCAAAATTTTGGTAGTTGAACATCAACTCCTTTAAATGGTGGGCTTTGGGATGTATAACTCGCATCTAGCAGTTTAGACATATATGTGTCCTTTCCCAAATTTTGGGGGATGCACATCAATTCCTTTAATGGTTGGCTTTCTTGTATAGGGGGTCTAAACAGACTTATGTGAATCTTATGAATATAAATGTGAATTTACTGCTCACTAAGTGTTTAAACTGCATAAAGAGATGGCGTGTGTGCTGTTTGATTAAACTGGCAGGTGAATTTGCATGTATACAGATCTATGCACAGGCAGCATATCCATTAATCTAAAGTTATTTATTAATGCTCCACCCCCTGTATGCCTTTAAATTCTAATTAGTAATTCACCAATGATATGCGAGCATTGGATTGAAAAGGCGGTTTGTTTTAAAAGTTTTTTTAGGGACTATGATTACAGCGTTTTGTGCCGAAACATGTCAGTCTGCTTAACTTCAGGGGTGTTCTATCCCCTCTCTCACTATGTTTTAATTTGACTTAATAAAGTTTACTATTTTTAATTATACAAGGTGCCTGGCAAATATTTCTTTTTCTGTTTGATCTTACTCTCCCCCTCATGCTCCTATCAGTAACTATCCCCATTTCCATCTCTTTCCTTTTCTTCCTTTGAAGTCCACTGCATTCGCCTGTTCTCCCCTCTCTCTCTCTGTCTCTCTCTCTCAGAGTGGCAGTTATCTATCGCCCCCCTGGACCAACTTCCCAATTCCTGGACAACTTTGCTGCTTGGCTTCCTTACTTTCTCTCCACAAATACACCTGCTCTAATCCTAGCAGACTTCAACATCCCCATTGACAACCCATCTGCCCCTGCTGCCTCTAAACTTCTCTCACTCAATAACTCCTTTGGCCTTTCAAAATCCACCCTATTCCCTACCCACCGCGATGGACACTCGATTGATCTAGTATTCTCGTATCTCTGCTCTCTCTCTAATGTTGCATGTCGCCCATTTCCCATCTCAGACCACCATCTGCTCACTTTTAATCCTAATATAGATACTAAACCTACTTCCCCCTCTCACCCCCGCACCAGTAGAAATATGCACACTGTGGACGCTCCCCAACTCTCCAATCTTATTCAACTACGCCTCCCCCACACTTCCACGATATCCTGTCCTGACCTTGCTATAACCCACTATAACAATACTCTCTCTGCTGCACTTGACACTCTCGCTCCACCCCAACCTCGCAAAGCACCACGTCGTCAGCTCCAACCCTGGCATTCCCAACAAACGCGTCACCTACAAAAATGCTCCCGCACTGCTGAACGTGTCTGGAGGAAATCCCGCTTTGAACATGATTTCATGCACTATAAGTTCATTCTCTACTCTTACACCTCTGCCTTTCGCTTAGCTAAGCAAACCTACTTCTCCTCTCTTATATCCACTCACTCCTCAAACCCTAAAAAGCTCTTCTCTATTTTTAACCCTCTCCTCTACCCACCTGCATCACCCCCCTCATCTGCATTCAGTGCCCAAGACCTTGCTGACTATTTTCTCAATAAAACACTTGCAATCTGAGGAAACATCCCAACACAAACCTGCAATCTCCCAACTCCGCTCCCAGTCACCCCCTCTGCCACTCTCTGCACCCTCCTTCCAACCACTGAGAGTGAAGTTGCTTCCCTTTTTGTCTTCCTCACACCTCACTACCTGCCCACTTGACCCTATTCCTTCACATCTAATCCCTCCTCTGTCTACCACCCTCACTCCGGCTCTTACTCACATATTTACCCTATCCCTTTCTACCAGCTAATTCCTGCCTCCTTCAAACATGCGAAGGTCACCCCCATCCTCAAAAAACCCTCCCTCGACCCTAACTCCCCTGCAAACTACCACCCCATATCACTACTCCCACTAGCTTCAAAACTCCTTGAAAAACTAGTTTTTAAATGCCTAACCCACTTCCTGTCCTCCAACTCATTGCGGCACCAACCCTCTGGAATGCACTTCCTCAAGATGTCAGACTTGCCCCTAACCTCTCCTCCTTTAAACGTTCCCTAAAGACCTTTCTGTTCAGGGAAGCTTATCACCCGACTTATTAACAAACTAACTTCAATTAACTAACAATTGCCCTCTATCTCCTCACTAATATCATTCTCACCTCTGCAGTCCCCACCTCCTATTTCCAATCCTCCTACCCGTCTAGATTGAAAGTTCCCATGGGAATAGGGCCCTCAATTCCCCCTGTATTTGTCTGTAAAATTTTGTGTCTTATCGTATTGTTTCTCCACTGTACTGTTATCCTTGTACCCATGAGCAGCGCTGCGGAATCTGTTGGCGCTTTATAAATAAAGAATAATAATCCTATATTATAAAAGGCCAAGTGTGTTTGTCTGAAGCTGTCATGCGCAGTAGAGACTGCACGCGCAGACAAACACACCTGGCCTTTCCGACTGACCTGGCATCTGGCGTCAGAGTCAGTGTGTGGTGGAGTGGGGCTTGGCCGGTGGGTGCATCGTGGGCATGGCCGACGGATGTGTTGTGGGCGTGACTGGCTGGTGTGCCGTGGGCGTGGCTGGCGGGTTCGTCGTGAGCATGACCAGCGGGTGCGTTGTGGGCGGGGTCAACTGCCAAAACAGAGCAGAAGATGGGGGATAAAGAGATGGGAGAGAGAGAGAGAGAGAGACAGGGGATTAAAAGAGGGGGGAGAGAGAGACAGCACAAAAGAGAGAGGAGAGACAGAGACAGCACAAAATAGAGAGGAGAGACAGAGACAGCACAATTGAGAGCGGTGAGACAGAGACAGCCCAAAAGAGAGAGGAGAGACAGAGACAGCACAAATGAGAGAGGAGAGACAGCACAAAAGAGAGAGGAGAGAGAGAGACAGCACAAACGAGAGGGGAGAGACAGAGACAGCACAAAAGAGAGAGGAGAGACAAAGACAGCACAAAAGAGAGAGGAGAGACAGAGACAGCACAAAAGAGAGAGGAGAGACAGAGACAGCACAAAAGAGAGAGGAGAGACAGAGACAGCACAAAAGAGAGAGGAGAGACAGCACAAAAGAGAAAGGAGAGATAGCACAAAAGAGAGAGGAGAGGCAGCACAAAAGAGAAAGGAGAGACAGAGACAGCACAAAAGAGAGAGGAGAGACAGAGACAGCACAAAAGAGAGGGGAGAAAGAGAGCAAAAGAGAGGGGGGATAGAGAGCGAGCAAGGGGTGGGAGAGAGAGCGCAAAAGAGAGGGGGAGAGAGCACAAAATAGAGGGGGGAGAGAGCGCAAAAGAGAGGGGGGAGAGAGCGCGAAAGAGAGGGGAGAGAGAGAGAGCGCAAAAGAGGGGAGAGAGAGCGCAAAAGAGAGGGGGGAGAGGGAGCGCAAAAGAGAGGAGGAGAGAGAGAGCTCAAAAGAAAGGGGGGAGTGAGAGCGCAAAAGAGAGTGGGAGAGAGAGAAAAAGAGAGGGGGAGGGAGAGAGCAAGGGGTGGGACCGCTGTACTGCAAAAAATGGCCCTTGTGAACTGTTAAAGACCGGAGGGGAGAGACACTATTTGCCATGGATAATCCAGCTTTCTGCCGTTTTCATATCTCATATGTTTGACGTTGGAGCTTGTGAGTGCAATTTTGTATGGAAATAAAGGAACATATTTTTTAACACTAAATGATGCACTTGATCTTTTTTCTGTGTTTTTTTCTGCTCTCTAGGTTGCTTTTCTGTTTTGGAGAGTGCATGATTGTCTAATGTTTTCTGCTGTGGCAAGATTATCTACGAAGTATCTTCAGCACTTTGAAGTCCCTGAAAAAAATGTAGAAGGGCAAATATTAGTTTTAGAGCTGTTTATATTGCTATGCATGGATCTGGAGGCAAAGAAGATTCATATTCATTAAAATGCAATGCTCAAAAATTTCAGGAAAGAAAGTAAACATAAAACATGTTGTACATGTAAATAACCATCCTTCATTGCATACACAATGTATAAAAAGTTCAGAATTCTTATATGCTAAAGAGGTCTGAGAGTCAATGTATACAAATCAATATAATCTCTAAAACTACAGGGAGTGCAGAATTATTAGGCAAGTTGTATTTTTGAGGATTAATTTTATTATTGAACAACAACCATGTTCTCAATGAACCCAAAAATCTCATTAATATCAAAGCTGAATATTTTTGGAAGTAGTTTTTAGTTTGTTTTTAGTTTTAGCTATTTTAGGGGGATATCTGTGTGTGCAGGTGACTATTACTGTGCATAATTATTAGGCAACTTAACAAAAAACAAATATATACCCATTTCAATTATTTATTTTTACCAGTGAAACCGATATAACATCTCAACATTCACAAATATACATTTCTGACATTCAAAAACAAAACAAAAACAAATCAGTGACCAATATAGCCACCTTTCTTTGCAAGGACACTCAAAAGCCTTCCATCCATGGATTCTGTCAGTGTTTTGATCTGTTCACCATCAACATTGCGTGCAGCAGCAACCACAGCCTCCCAGACACTGTTCAGAGAGGTGTACTCTTTTCCCTCCTTGTTAATCTCACATTTGATGATGGACCACAGGTTCTCAATGGGGTTCAGATCAGGTGAACAAGGAGGCCATGTCATTAGATTTTCTTCTTTTATACCCTTTCTTGCCAGCCACGCTGTGGAGTACTTGGACGCATGTGATGGAGCATTGTCCTGCATGAAAATCATGTTTTTCTTGAAGGATGCAGACTTCTTCCTGTACCACTGCTTGAAGAAGGTGTCTTCCAGAAACTGGCAGTAGGACTGGGAGTTGAGCTTGACTCCATCCTCAACCCGAAAAGGCCCCACAAGCTCATCTTTGATGATACCAGCCCAAACCAGTACTCCACCTCCACCTTGCTGGCGTCTGAGTCGGACTGGAGCTCTCTGCCCTTTACCAATTCAGCCACGGGCCCATCCATCTGGCCCATCAAGACTCACTCTCATTTCATCAGTCCATAAAACCTTAGAAGAATCAGTCTTGAGATATTTCTTGGCCCAGTCTTGACGTTTCAGCTTGTGTGTCTTGTTCAGTGGTGGTCGTCTTTCAGCCTTTCTTACCTTGGCCATGTCTCTGAGTATTGCACACCTTGTGCTTTTGGGCACTCCAGTGATGTTGCAGCTCTGAAATATGGCCAAACTGGTGGCAAGTGGCATCTTGGCAGCTGCACGCTTGACTTTTCTCAGTTCATGGGCAGTTATTTTGCGCCTTGGTTTTTCCACACGCTTCTTGCGACCCTGTTGACTATTTTGAATGAAACGCTTGATTGTTCGATGATCACGCTTCAGAAGCTTTGCAATTTTAAGAGTGCTGCATCCCTCTGCAAGATATCTCACTATTTTTTACTTTTCTGAGCCTGTCAAGTCCTTCTTTTGACCCATTTTGCCAAAGGAAAGGAAGTTGCCTAATAATTATGCACACCTGATATAGGGTGTTGATGTCATTAGACCACACCCCTTCCCATTACAGAGATGCACATCACCTAATATGCTTAATTGGTAGTAGGCTTTCGAGCCTATACAGCTTGGAGTAAGACAACATGCATAAAGAGGATGATGTGGTCAAAATACTCATTTGCCTAATAATTCTGCACTCCCTGTAGGTGCATTAGGCAATCCTTGGTTATTGGTAATTGTAGAAATGCTCAATAAATTATGCAATACAATAATATTTGACTCTTTCTATATTCTACTTTAGGAGGAATGGCCCTGTATTTTGGGGAACAAATCTCACCCATATTAAAAGCTTTCAGCTTACTAGTTATCTAATTTCCTAGCACAATTGTATAAGATTTTATTCCTGCACACATTTTTCTTTTAAGCCTTAACCCTATTCTTGAAGATATTATATATATATATATATATATATATATATATATATATATATATATATATATATATATATATATATATATATATATATATATATATATATATACATTGGTACATTGGTTACAAATTAATGTGCAGTTTTGTATTTTGGATCAAAGAACATGTTTTATTTTCTTCCAGTATACAGGAACATACCATGGGATATGCAATATTTCTGTTACACTTGACTTATCTACTGGGATAAGAAGAAAGCAAATAGAACTTCTACACATTCTACCTAACTTTTCCATTACATGTAACGAAATAGCCACAGGAAGCAAATGTCAAAAATAGTTTGTAAAATTACAGTTATTATGGCTTGTATAGCTCTGAAGCATGGGATACTCTAAAATTCATCCAGCATCAGAACACACAAACACTTTCATTATTGAATATCTTAGTACCTTGTGGCGCTAAAGACACTGACATTTCAGTTGTGCTGTACTATAAAATATCTAAAAAATAAAAGCATATTTTCTCCACTTTCAGAAATGAGAAGCAAGTAGCATCTTAAACCTGAAAAAAAATTAGATTTTTTATTATTTCATTGAAACATTAGACTATGTTAATGAAGCTTCTGTGTTGTCAGGAACTAAGTTAAGATGCATGAATTGCAGTACGATTACGAGTTTTGCGTTATGGCTGGCTCGTTAATAACTTGTAAGTTATTTGCACCGCTCACCTTTAATAGCGCTGCTATTACAGGTTTGCAAAAAACGGCTTGTGCGGACGATATGATTGTGTTGAGCTCTATACCGCACCCAAATACAAGCAGTGTTTTGATGTGCTCATGCACGATTTCCCCATAGACATCAAAGGGGCAAGCCGGCTAAAAAAAGCCTAACACCTGCAATCGCGGAGCGTAAAGCTCCGTAACGCAGCCCCATTGATGTCTATGGGAAAAAAAATGTATGTTTAAACCTAACACCCTAACATAAACCCTGAGTCTAAACACCCCTAATCTGCCACCCCGACATCACCAACACCTACATTACACTTATTAAACCCTAATCTGCCACACCCAATGTCGCCGCCACCTACCTAAACTTACTATCCCCAAATCTGCCGCCCCCAATAAATATATTAACCCCTAACTTAACCCTAAGTCTAATCCTAACCCTAACGTAACCCTAGCACCCCCTAACTTTTATATAATTAAAATAATTCTAAATAAAACTTACTATTAATAACTAACTAACTCCTATTTGAAACTAAAAACCTGTAAAATAAACCCTAAGCTAGCTACAATATAACTAATAGTTACATTGTATCTATCTTAGGTTTTATTTTTATTTCACAGCTAAGTTTGTATTTATTTAACTAGGTAGACTAGTTAGTAAATAGCTACCTAGTTAAAATAAATACAAAGTTACCTGTAAAATAAAACCTAACCTGAGTTACACTAACACCTAGCATTACAATAAAATTAAATAAATTAAATTAACAAAATACATTTATCTAAATTACAAAAAATAAACACTAAATTACACAAAATAAAAAAAGAAATTATCAAAAATAAAAACGAATTACTTATCAAAATACCCCCCCCAAAAAAAAAAAAACTAGCATACACTAAACTGCAGCATTGCCCCAAAGAAATCAGCTCTTTTACCTGTAAAAAAAATACAAACAACCCCCCAACAGTAAAACCAACCACCCACACAAACAAACTCCCCAAATAAAATCCTATCTAAATAAACCTAAGCTCCCTATTGCCCTGAAAAGGGCATTTGGATGGGTATTGCCCTTAAAAGGGCATTTAGCTCTTTTACATTGCCCAAAACCCTAAGCTAAAAATAAAACCTACCCAATAAACTCTTAAAAAAATCTAACACTAACCCCCGACGATCCACTAACAGTTTTTGAAGACCGGACATCCATCCTCATCCAGGCGGCAGAAGTCTTCATCCAAGCGGGCAGAAGTCCTCATCGAAGCCGGCAAAAGTCTTTCTTCATCTAAGCGGGCAGAAGTCTTCATCCAGATGGCATCTTCTATCTTCATTCATCCGGCGTGGATCGGGTCCATCTTCAAGACATCCGGCGCGGAGCATCCTCTTCTTACGATGGCTGTTGAAGAATGAAGTTTCCCTTTAAATGACGTCACCCAAGATGGCGCCCCTTACATTCCAATTGGCTGATAGAATTAAGGGGGGAAAATCCTATTGGCTGTTGCAATCAGCCAATAGGATTGAGCTTTCATCCTATTGGCTGATCCAATAAGCCAATAGGATTGAGCTTGCATTCTATTGGATTGAGTTTCATCCTATTGGCTGATCCAATACGCCAATAGGATTGAGCTTGCATTCTATTGGCTATTCCAATTTAATTTATTTAATTTTATTGTAATGTTAGGTGTCAGTGTAACTCAGTGTAACTCAGGTTAGGTTTTATTTTACATGTAACTTTGTATTTATTTTAACTTGGTAGCTAGTAAATAACTATTTACTAACTAGTCTACCTAGTTAAAGTAAATACAAACTTAGCTGTGAAATAAAAACAAAACCTAAGATAAATACAATGTAACTATTAGTTATATTGTAGCTAGCTTAGGGTTTATT
>NW_026512327.1:95000-130000 GCF_027579735.1 Bombina bombina
CATTTTAATGAGTGAAATAAGTATTTCACCACTTTGCAAAACATGACTTAGTACTTGGTGACAAAACCCTTGTTGGCAATCACAGAGGTCAGACGTTTCTTGTAGTTGGGCGGGAGGTTCACACGCAACTCAGGAGGAATTTTGTCCCACTCCACTTTTCAGATCATCTCCAAATCATTAAGGTTTCGAGGCTGATGTTTGGCAACTCGAACCTTCAGCACCCTCCACAGATTTTCTATGATATTAAAGTGAAGGTAAACTTTGATGAACGAAAGCACGTTTTTTAAAAATACTATTAAAAACAGGGGCACTTTTATTCATCAAAGTTTAGAAAGCAGCCGTTTTGATTAAAAACTTACCTTTGTTCTTCTCAAAGCCAGAGCAGCTTCCCCCACAAGGAAATCCTATCTTCACACATTATCAATGACTAATCTGGCTTCCTCCAATCACGTCATGGCCTCAAGCAATGACTCCCCTGGGGTGAAAGCCATGATAAGAGTAAGCCGGATTAGTCACTGATCACGTGTGAAGAGAGGATCTCCGTGTGGGGGAAGCTGCTCTGGCTGTGAGAAGAACAAAGGTTAGTTTTAAATCAAAACGTCTGCTTTCTAAATTTTGATGAATGAAAGTGCCCCTGTTTTTAATAGTATTTTTAAAAAACAGGGTTTCATTCATCAAAATTTACCTTCACTTTAAGGTCTGGAGACTGGCTTGGACACTCCAGGATCTTAAGGTGCTTCCTCTTGAGCCACTGCTTGTGCCACTCCTTTGTTGCCTTGGCCATGTGTTTTGGGTCATGTTGGAATACCCATCCACGACCCATTTTCAATGCCCTGGCTGAGGGAAGGAGGTTCTCACCCAAGATTTGACAGTACATGGCCCCGTCCATTGTCCCTTTGATGCAGTGAAGTTGTCCTGCCCCCTTAGCAGAAAAACAACCCCAATGCATAATGTTTCTACCTCCATGTTTGACGGTGGCAATGGTTTTCTTGGGGTCATATGCAGCATTCCTCCTCCTCCATGAGTAGATGCCAAAGACCTTGATTTTGGTATCATCTGACCACAACTCTTTCACTCAGTTCTCCTCAGAATCATTCAGATGTTCATTGGCAAACTTCAGACTGGCCTGTACATGTGCTTTCTTGAGCAGGAGGACTTTCGGGCACTGCAACATTTCAGCCCTTCACAGCGTAGTGTTTTAACTATTGTTTTCATGGTGTCTATGGTCCCATCTGCCTTGAGATCATTTATAAGATCTTCCTGTGTAGTTCTGGGCTGGTTCCTCACTGTTCTCAAGATCATTGAAACTCCACAAGGTGAGATCTTGCATGGAACCCCAGACAGAGGGAGATTGACAGTTATTTTGTGTTTCTTCCATTTGCGAATTGTCAGTATATTTATAAAAATCTTCAGGTGTACTTTCCAAATAATATATCAGCCTATGGCAGGGTTATAACACAATGTATTTAAATAATTATCCTTTAAGATAAACCCTCAATCAATATGCATCTACTAAGACAATAAAATTAATATAAATATCTGAATTCTTTTTATTATTTAATATCTATGAGCATATTGGAATATATTTGTAATATCAGAACATGAAACAATATTATATGCGTTTAAACTATTAAGATATGCTATACTTCTTACAAAGCCCAGAAAAGTTTACCTTTAAAATCAACCTTATTTACAAATATCCTTTCATTCAGTTAATACAATGAGATTCTAAGATATGTAGCTGCTAACATTCAAGCAATACACTCAGTTATTTAACCACAATTCTAATTTAAAACATCAAAAATTGTATATATTATTTATGCAAACATCCAATTCTGAGTTATAGCTATATATCTGCACAGATAAACAATTTAGCATTAAAGATATATGTTTAACAATACACAGGCTATGAAATAGTAGCCTAAAATCCAAACTGCTCTTTAAATGTATTTTTAATTTATGCTCTTTAAATCTATTTGCTACAGTAATCTCTTAATACATTACCAAGATGAACACCAATCAATATCCAGTATTCCTTTATAGGAATTATCTCACCTCAGAAATACCAATAAGTATATTTGCAATCAATGAGAAAAGGTAGATTAGCTTTGCCAGAGTAAATGGTATCTCATGCCCAGCACCCAGTTACAAATCAGCTCAGCACAATCTGTGTCCGTTCTCTCTCTTGCATTACTTATATAAGCTTTCAATCATTTGTGAGAGATATCGGTGGTCCTCGTGCTTGTCCCTGCTGATTGGATATCTGGAATATCTTATTTTTAACAGCCTAAAAAGCCTTCTGGCTGTAGTTCTCGCATTGCAGCACCGGAGGGCAGCATAACAATACATACAGATTCATTTGAACATTTCTAACAGTGAAAGAAAATACTTCTTTAAAATATGTAATAACTGCCATAATTTCTTGTATTAATCTCTCACAATATTAATTATAGATGGAGCAGCATCATATCAATTTTCAGATTATTTGGATATGAAATATCATGTGCCTTTAGCATTAAAATATATTTAAGCAAATCAATAGTGCTAATTATTTTGAAATTAATGGCATTTATACATCTGTTATACATGCATTTACACAAATACAGCATGTTTCACATTTCTGTGTATTTCTTCCTGGGTATATGAATTGATGCCCATGTCCAACTGTTGTCTGTAACCAAAGAGATAATTGTTAGAATGCTCATGTTAAATCTCAAGATATTCTATGCTTCCAAAATATATATATAGGTATATACACATTCATTTCTATGCAGTGTTCAAAACCATACAACAATCCAGCAGATCACACACTGTCATATATTCATTCATCCAGATATCTCATTAACTCAGTTGCTCTTATAATTTTCATTAGATTTCTGGAAAACAGTGAGAATAATAAAAAAAAAGTTTTTATTTTTGATTCCATGGTTCAGTGCTTGCATAACCCCCGCAGACGTAGTGTCTGCATTACGTGTATCTAAGTGTCAGAGCCACACAGCAGGGGTTATTTGCATTTGAAATGCACAGGGTTACTTTCTCACAAAATATGTCGCCTGAGTCAGACTCTTAGGCAACATTGGTGAGGGGTAAGAGATTTTATCTCACATTTCCAGGCAGTCACACATATGGTCTCCTGAAATGGTTGTTAAATTTTAATTAAACCAAATGCTCTATTGTCCTCACTTGTGTGTTTAGAATAACTTTATATGCTGAGTGGGGAGAACTAAACATGATTGAAGTCAGTTTTTTCGGAATGAAATGAATCATTTTCTACTGACCAGCCAGATATCTGATTAAATATATATATATATGTATTAACCTTAACATATATGATTAAAATATATATATTTATTAACCTTACATATACCCTGACATAAATCCCCCTTCCAATTTTAAAAAGATGTAGGGCACATGTATTCAAATTGGCTCAAAGTCAATGGTATTTGGTGAGAATGTTGACTGTACACATCATAGACAGTCTTCTATGTAGAAAGTCTGTTATTTTTGAGCCTTCATGTTCATCAGCTAGGAATCTTTAAACTACAGTATGTCTTTAGTGCATTTGGGGATATGGCACTTCATTCTCCCTCTATGACTTGTAGTTGGGACCTAGGCCCAATTGATTGATATGGACCCATTTATCTATGAAACTTTCATTTTTTAGGATCCGTATTTTATAAGCCACTGGAGATATTTTGTCAGTAATTACAAAAGGACCTTTCCATGAGGGAAGAAATTTCTTCTCCCTAACTTGATCTCTTCCAAAGTTATAAAGATAAACTTTATCATTTATTTCATATTCCCTTTTGGACGTTTTGAGATCATAATAGGTTTTAGTGGCAGTTGCGGCTCTTTCTAAATTCCTTTGAGCAAATGCAAAGGCAAATTGCAGGTGCTTTCTTAGGTTCTCCACATACTGATGGGTACTGGCAGCGTTTATCAAATTTTGATCTGTTGTATGGTATTTCAGATGCTGAGGTAGAACCATTCTTCTACCAGTCATCAGTTCAAAAGGTGACATCTTGGTAGCACTACTTGGAGTTGCTCTTAATGCTATTAGGACTAGGGGTAGTTTTACCTCCCAGTCTTTACCCGTTTCACTCACAAACTTTTTGAGGATTTTAACAATGGACTGGTTGTAACGCTCCATACCACCACTTGAGGCAGCTCTATAAGCAATATGGATCTTTCTTTTTACCCCTAGTATTTTCCACATTTTTGTCATCACTTTGCTAGGGAAGTGGGTTCCCTGATCTGATTCGATTCTTTGAGGTAAACCAAATCTGGAAAACACATGGTTGATGAGCAATGCTACACATGTTTCAGCACTATTGTTAGGTGCACTGATGCACTCTACCCACTTAGTGAACAGGCATGTCACGGTTAACATGTATTTGTTACCTCTTGATGACCTAGTTACTGGACCAATAAAATCAATTTGTATATCTGACCATGGCATTGCCATCTCCCTTTTCTGTAATGGTGCTCTATGTGTTGGTGCAGTGGGTTGGAACTGTGGACAGATTAAAAACCCTTGACAGTAGGTTTGAACATCTTTCAACATGTCTGGCCAAAAAACATAGTCACGTAATATTTCATATGTGAGTTTGGCACCACGATGACCAGATGTGGGAGCATCATGGGCATGTTGAAGCATTAGACCTCTGAACTTGGTGGGTACTACCCATTGCTGGATGCCAGTTTTGGAGGTTCTAATTAACAAACCATCCTGTAACTTGAATTGTGATTGGGATTTCATTAAGATTCTAAGATCTTCTTTGCTAATACAATCATCTTTTGAGATGGGGTTGCTTTCAGGATCTTCTATGTGTTTATAGAAGATGCCTACAATGGGGTCTTCTTTTTGACTAGTGATCCGGTCCTCACTAGGAGAATCCTGACTCCATTGTACCAAGTTAGGTCAATATTAAGGAGTTTTCCAGTTATGGCTCCTTGTTTGGCTAATGAATCCGCAAGATCATTGCCTTCCTTATCTGGGCCTAGAACCCTGGAATGACCCTTGGTCTTTTTCCAGTGTATGGTTAAATCATTGGATACCACCAGATTATCAATCTCGCAGAACAACTTGCCATGCTTGACTGGTTTGTTATTGCTTTTCTGCATGCCATTAGTTTTCCAAGTTGGTAGGTATTCAACAAAACTGTCATGCACATAATTTGAGTCAGTTATGATCACAAATTCACGAATACCATGTTCAATAGCCATTTCAATGGTTTTTAGAACAGCAGTGAGTTCTGCAACTTGACTGGATCTTGGTCCAATGTTGAAACCTATAGATATATTTGGGAATCCATTTGCCCAAGTTATACCATTGCCAGCGACTAATCTGCGCTCATTATCAATAGTGGCATGGTAAGAACAAACATCAACATATACCCAAGATAATGTTTGACAATGGTACTCATTGTACATTTTATATGGGGAAAGCAATTGTTCCTCCAGGAAATCATCCTCTGATAATTCTTCCCCAAGATCTTTAGCAGTACAGTCGTGGAGCTCAGCAAGCCCCTGTGCAACTGGATTCTTTTTATTCTGCTTGTAGGGAATTTCTAAGGGCCAGCCTTGTAAGGAAAGAGTCCACGATGTTATGCGGCTATTAGACAAATTCCCATCTCTTATTCTCTCACTTTGCAAATATAGCAAAGGCTGGTGGGCCGTTTCTACAATAATTTTCTCGCCCTGTATATAGCTGCGGAAATTTTGTAGAGCCCATACAGTAGATAAGAGGGCTTTTTCACAATCGCTAAATTTTATTTCTACTGGGGATAGAGTTTTGCCTGCATAAGCAATGGCTTTGCTTAAATTATCATGTTTCTGGTATAAAACAGCACTCATGCTTACATCTGTGTAACCTGTCTCTAAAAAGAAAGGTTTACCACCTTCAGGGTATGCTAATCAAAGTGCTTGTGTGAGTTTTCTTTTCAGCTCTTTTATGGCTGTCCCTTGAGACTCACTCCAGTGCCATTTCACATCCTTCTTTAGAAGAAGTAGCAGTGGTTTAGCTAATTCTGCATAATTATCAATTAATTTGTGAGAATAATTTGTCATACCCAGGAAGGATCTCAATTCCTTTAAGTTAGTTGGGTTTTTAGAATTTACTATAGCTTCCACCTTTTTCTTCTGAGGATTTAATCCTTCAGAAGTAACTTCATGTCCCAAGAAGTTTACACGAGTGCGGCATCATTGAACTTTTTGTAGGGATAATTTGACACCTGCCCTTTTAAGTTGGCTGAGGACGTTTTTAAGCTCAGCGATGTGTTTTTCAAAGTCTGTGTTTTTTATTAAAACATCATCAACATAAGATAAGGTCCCCCTTTCCAGTGCATCAGGCATAGCCTTATGCATGAATACAGCAAATTCATGTCCCAAATTTATGTATCCAAAAGGAAGTCTCTGAAATGCATACTGGACCTTTTAGAAGGAGAATGCCAGCTTATACTGGTCCTCCTCATGTACCTTTATGGTCCAATATCCCTGTGCACAATCAATGGCAGTGAATATTTTGGATCCCTGCATTTTTGCTAGGCACTGGTCAATGTATGGTACAGGCCAGCCAGACATGTACACTCGTTTGTTTAGCTGTCTTAAATCAGCACACAAACGCCATTGTCCATTGGGCTTAAGAACACCTAGAATAGGATTGTTGTAAGAGCTGTGCACCTGTCTGATAATACCTCTTTCTTCCAAGTTCCTTATGATTTCTGCAAGATAATCATATGAGGCTAAAGGAAGTCTGTATTGTTTAACAAAGACAGGAGGTGCATTGGGATCTGTTTGTATTCTTGCAAAGGGAAAAATTGGTTAATTCTTTCAGGCCGAGGTTTCTCGTCATCACAGCTGAATTGTCAGTTTCCAGTCTGTGGGGAGATAACATGATTAGTACCATTGACATTTATCATTACATTTTGTATATCTCTCCCTCCCCTCTCAGGTGATACTGCAGTATTTATGACTGTGCCTGTGGTCCACTGCTGACCACTGGCTGTACCCCTAAAAAAGTATTGTTCGGTTGTTGAGCCGTAGAAGGTTGAATCATATTAGCGAATTGTTCACTCAACTGATTTAACTGGGTAAAAAGCATATCTACCTGATTGTACAAGTTACATCTACCCCTGGGCCTATCTCTTGATGCCCCATAATAGTGATTCCTGGACCATTGGGTCCCCTCAGAATCAGGGCCGCTATTTCTATTTTGGCGTGGTTGCCCCTGGGGTTCATCTTGTTCAGTATTATTACTTTGGGGATCATTATATACTTGGGGTGTCTGGTTACCCTGAGAATATCTTCACCATCTATTGTATCTACCTTTGCATGGGTACCAATTATTTGGTGAGTATTCTCTTTGTGAGTAATTATTCACCTGATTCTGTCCCCCACTTTGGTTATAGTCTCTCTGCACCTCAGCCCGTGTAGGGGAAGGGGCAGAGTTAAACCTCTGTGGAGATGGCCTGTTTTGACTGGCCACCTCCGCGTAGGTTTTCTTTTTAGACTCCAAATTGAGGGGGCTAGGTGACACCCTAGTTTATGCTACACTTTTGGGGTTTGATTCCTTTTTAACCCCCTGCTCACTGGACTGCTGAATAGAGTATAATTTTGTACTCTCTTTGATCAGCCATTCCAATGAGCAGTCCTCATCAAAATCTCTAGCTAAGTTAGGCAGTGCTTCAAAAAATAAATTTACAAATTCTGAGCAATCAAATCTGGGATTATCTTCAGCCATACTGTACGCATTTTTCAATTCAGAAAGGAATTCGATGGGACTCTGATTCACACTATATTTTAAACCATATACCACTATTTTTGCGGCAGTTTTAGTGCGATGTTGCCCGATTTCTTTTCTGCATTGTCATTTTATTTCACACCAGGAATGAATATTCATATCCTTTAGTGAAGTAAAGAATTTGTGATGTTTACTGTCAAATACCCAGGGCAGAAATTCAATTTTTAATTTTTCACTTGTTACATTCATTATAGTTAATGCATTTTCAAAAGCCTCTAAGTGATCAATTACAGATTTTGTTCCTTTATTGGAGAATATAGGTACTGCACCCTGTATGAAAGTAATTATTTTATGGGAGTCGTAGACCTTATTAGACTTACTTTGGGATTCTCTATTAGAGTTTCCCTCACCCTCACCGGCTGAGTTACAGCAGTTTCCTGGATTTACATCATGAGGTGACTGCCTATTTATGAAATCTATTTCTGACCCATTAGGGGTCATTTGTCTATACTCTTCCATATATTTCTGTACCTCGTCCCTGACGCGTTCTCTAAGGGAGTTAGCATTATCTGCATTATTCTCACTGTTAATATAGGGGTTTTCATTATGGCGATATTACCTTTTTAAATCACTTAATTCTCTCTGGCTTTGCGCAAGCTGTTTATTTAATTCTTGTATCTGTGCAAGTAAGTCTATGTTATGCTTATCTAAGATCTAAGGCGGTTAGGTTTTGGGCAAATTCATCCATTTTATTTTTGGCTATTTTTAAATCCTCTTCGCATCTGTGTGAGGAACGAATACTACTTTCTAGCTCCTGTATGTGCAATTGTTTGTCTTTGACACAAAGCGACATTTCGTCAATAATGCATATCATAAGGGGCCAAGTTTTTAAATTAGTTCGTCTCGCTTTTTGAGAGTCTTGCATTGATTAATCATTAATAATTCTTGGAAAAATTCATTTTTTTCATTCAACATATTATTATTAAAGGTAATATATTTAGCGCTAATTTCAAGCATATCCATAAAATCATTTAATTCACCCGCAATATTAAACTTCTCTTTAATGTGGCCTATAATGTCTTTTTTAAGGACCTGGGGGGGTAGTTATCAAGCCATCAACCTCAAATACGCTGGAATTCCGCAGCGTATTTGTGGCGAGGCTGATTCGCCTTAGTTATCAAAAGCTAGAGACCGGCAAAAGTAGAATTTTGTGACGTAAGCTTTGATTCGCCTGACTCAGTCTGACACAGATCGATTCTTACGTCACTCCAGATGTTCCACACACAAGTGCGGCACAATCTGGCTACTTTTGCTAGTTATCAAAAAACTAGCAGGTACACTCAGCACTTTTCCGGCCCAGTGTACCTGGTTTTCAATTCGCCGCCCTGGAGGTGGCGGATCCCATAGGAATCAATGGGAGTCTGGCCATAGCGAAAGTACAAGTTCGCTGCTGCCAGACATCCCATTGATTTCTATGGGAGATGTCTGCACCTAACACCCTAACATGTACCCCGAGTCTCTGTCCCCCTACACTGCCGCAACTAAATAAAGTTATTACCCCCTAAACCGCCACTCCCTGACCCCGCCGCAACTATAATATATGTATTAACCCCTAAACCTCCACTCCGATACCTATTAACCCCTATCCTGCCCCCCCTATACCGCCGCGATCTATAATAAAGTTATTAACCCCTATCCTGCTGATCCCGCACCTCGCCGCAACTAAATAAACCGCCGCTCCAGGACCCCGCCGCAACCAATATTAAACTTATTAACCCCTAATCTGCCCCCCCTACACCTATAATACATTTATTAACCCCTATCCTGCCCCCCCTACACTGCCGCCACTGTAATAAAATTATTAACCCCTAAACCTAAGTCTAACACTAACCCTAAAACCCCCTAACTTAAATATTAATTAAATAAATCTAAATAATATTTCTCTTATTAACTAAGTTAATCCTATTTAAAACTAAATACTTACCTGTAAAATAAACCCTAAGATAGCTACAATGTAATTAATAATTACATTGTAGCTATTTTAGGATTTATATTTATTTTACAGGTAACTTTGTATTTATTTTAGCTAGTTAGAATAGTTATTAAATAGTTATTAACAATTGAATAACTACCTAGCTAAAAGAAATACAAAATTACCTGTAAAATAAATCCTAACCTAAGTTACAATTAAACCTAACATTACACTATCATTAAATTAATTAAATAAATTAACTACAAATAACTACAATTAAATACAATTACATAAACTAACGAAAGTACAAAAAATAAAAAAAGCTAAGTTACAAAAAATAAAAAAATAAGTTACAAACATTTAAAAAAAATATTACAACAATTTTAAGCTAATTACACCTAATCTAAGCCCCCTGATAAAATAACAAAGCCCCCCAAAATAAAAAAAATTCCCTACCCTATTCTAAATTAAAAAAGTTCAAAGCTCTTTTACCTTACCAGCCCTTAAAAGGGCCTTTTGCAGGGCATGCCCCAAAGAAAACTGCTCTTTTGCCTGTAAAAGAAAAATACAACCTCCCCCCAACATTAAAACCCACCACTCACATACCCCTAATCTAACCCAAACCCCCCTTAAATAAACCTAACACTACCCCCCTGAAGATCATCCTACCTTGAGTTGTCTTCAGCCAGCCGACCCACCGATGGAACCGAAGAGGAGATCCGGAGCGGCAGAAGTGATCCTCCAAGGGGCGCTGAAGAAATCTTCCATCCGATGAAGTGATCCTCCAGGCGGCGCTGAAGAAGTCTTCCATCCGGGCGATGTCATCTTCCAAGCGGCGTTGAAGAAGTCTTCCATCCGGGCGATGTCATCTTCCAAGCGGCGCTGAAGAAGTCTTCCATCCGGGCGATGTCATCTTCCAAGCGGGGTCTTCAATCTTCTTTCTTTAGGATCCATCTTCATCCCGCCGACGCGGAACATCCTTCTTTCCCGACGGACTACCGACGAATGAAGGCTCCTTTAAGGGACGTCATCCAAGATGGCGTCCCTTCAATTCCGATTGGCTGATAGGATTCTATCAGCCAATCGGAATTAAGGTAGGAAAAATCTGATTGGCTGATTGAATCAGCCAATCAGATTGAGCTTGCATTCTATTGGCTGATCGGAACAGCCAATAGAATGCAAGCTCAATCTGATTGGCTGATTGGATCAGCCAATCGGATTGAACTTCAATCTGATTGGCTGATTCAATCAGCCAATCAGATTTTTCCTGCCTTAATTCCGATTGGCTGATAGAATCCTATCAGCCAATCGGAATTGAAGAGACGCCATCTTGGATGACGTCCCTTAAAGGAGCCTTCATTCGTCGGTAGTCCGTCGGGAAAGAAGGAGGTTCCGCCTCGGTGGGATGAAAATGGATCCTGAAGAAGATTAAAGACCCCGCTTGGAAGATGACATCGCCCGGATGGAAGACTTCTTCAGCGCCGCTTGGAAGATGACATCGCGTGGATGGAAGACTTCTTCTGTGCCGCCTGGAGGATCACTTCATCGGATGGAAGACTTCTTCAGCACCCCTTGGAGGATCAATTCTGCCGCTCTGGATCTCCTCTTTGGTTCCATCGGTGGGTCGGCTGGCTGAAGACAACTCAAGGTAGGATGATCTTAAGGGGGGTAGTGTTAGGTTTATTTAAGCGGGGTTTGGGTTAGATTAGGGGTATGTGGGTGGTGGGTTTTAATGTTGGGGGGGTTGTATTTTTCTTTTACAGGCAAAAGAGCAGTTTTCTTTGGGGCATGCCCCGCAAAAGGCCCTTTTAAGGGCTGGTAAGGTAAAAGAGCTTTGAACTTTTTTAATTTAGAATAGGGTAGGGAATTTTTTTATTTTGGGGGGCTTTGTTATTTTATTAGGGGGCTTAGATTAGGTGTAATTAGCTTAAAATTGTTGTAATATTTTTTTAATGTTTGTAACTTATTTTTTTTTATTTTTTGTAACTTAGCTTTTTTATTTTTTGTACTTTAGTTAGTTTATGTAATTTTATTTAATTGTAGTTATTTGTAGTTAATTTATTTAATTAATTTAATGATAGTGTAGTGTTAGGTTTAATTGTAACTTAGGTTAGGATTTATTTTACAGGTAATTTTGTATTTCTTTTAGCTAGGTAGTTATTAAATAGTTAATAACTATTTAATAACTATTCTAACTAGCTAAAATAAATACAAAGTTACCTGTAAAATAAATATAAATCCTAAAATAGTAACAATGTAATTATTAATTACATTGTAGCTATCTTAGGGTTTATTTTACAGGTAATTATTTAGTTTTAAATAGGAATAATTTATCAAAGTATAGTGTAGTGTTAGGTGTAATTGTAACTTAGGTTAGGATTTATTTTACAGGTAAATTTCTCTTTATTTTAGCTAGGTAAGATATTAAATAGTTAATAACTATTTAATAGCTATTGTACCTAGTTAAAATAAATTGAAAGATGCCTGTAAAATAAAAATAAATCCTAAGATAGCTACAATATAATTATTATTTATATTGTAGCTATATTAGGGTTTATTTTAAAGGTAAGTATTTAGTTTTAAATAGGATTAATTTAGTTAATAATAGAAATATTATTTAGATTTATTTAATTAATATTTAAGTTAGGGGGGTTTTAGGGTTAGTGTTAGACTTAGGTTTAGGGGTTAATAAATTTATTACAGTGGCGACGGTGTAGGGTGGGCAGATTAGGGGTTAATAAGTTTAATATAGGTTGCGGCGGGGTCCAGGAGCGGCGGTTTAGGGGATAAACTATTTATTTAGTTGCGGCGAGGTGCGGGATCAGCAGGATAGGTGTTAATAACTTTATTATACAGGGCGACGGTATAGGGGGGGGCAGAATAGGGGTTACTAGGTATAATGTAGGTTGCGGCAGTGTCCGGGAGCGGCGGTTTAGGGGTTAATACATTTATAAGAGTTGCAGCGGGGTCTAGGAGCGGTGGTTTAGGGGTTACTAACTTTATTTAGTTGCGGGAGGCTCCGGGGGCGCCGGTATAGGGGGTAGAACAGTGTAGTCAGTGTGGGTGCTTAGTGACAGGCTAGCAATAAAGCTGTGAAAAAGCCGAAGAGCAGCGAGATCGGATGAGTGATAACTCTCACAGTCCGCTGCTCATCGCCCCGTATTTGGTGCGCAGCTTTTTGACAGCTTTATTGATAACTTAGGCGAAATTTTGCAGGTCCGCGGCGGCGAAGGTAGGCTAGCTTAGGCGGGCGTATTGGACCGGCGAAGGCAGGTAAAGTAGACACGTTGATAACTAGGCCTCCTGATCTTTAGTAAGGGGTATTGTGATGGGACCATTTTCAATGCTATGTATAGAATTAAATGAGTCACGTCTGGCTACAGACATTATTATATTGGCTTAGTATTTAGTTAAATTACAACGCTAATACAATTTTTACCAATAAAAAGAGATAATAATTTTTTTTATATATTTAAAAAAAATAATATATTAATTTTGAAATATGAAAAAAAGTAATATTTTTATGAATTATGAAATATGAAAAAATTTATATTTTCATGAATTTTGAAATATGAAAAATTAATATTTTTGATTAATTTTGAAATATGAAAAATTTATATTTTTATAAATTTTTAAAAAAATAATCTTCAACAATATTTCAAAATATCAATATCAATCTCGAAATATGAACATCAATATTTCAATCTTTAAAAAAAAACACTTTATTTTCAAAATATTAATTTCGAAATATTACATTTTTCTATCTCTCTTTTATAATAATTTCTATTTACTACAAATATATTATACCAATATGATAATTATTAATAATATCTCATGCACGTGCCTCCATACATTATTTCAGTATATTTATAAAAATCTTCAGTAGTGCTTTCCAAATAATATCTTAGCCTATGGCAGAGTTATAACACAATATATTTAAATAATTATTTTTTAAAATAAACCCTCAATCAATATGCATCTACTAAGACAATAAAATTAATATAAATATCTGAATTATTTTTATTAGTTAATATCTATGAGCATATTGGAATATATTTGTAATATCAGAACATGAAACAATATTGTATGCGTTTAAAACTATTAAGATATGCTATACTTCTTATAAAGCCCAGAAAAATGTTACCTTTAAAATCAACCTTATTTACAAATAGCCTTTCATTCAGTTAATACAATTAGATTCTAAGATATTTAGCTGCTAACATTCAAGCAATACACTCAGTTATTTAACCACAATTTATTCTAACACAATTCTAATTTAAAACATCAGAAATTGTACATATTATTTATGCAAAAATCCAATTCTGAGTTATAGCTGTATATTTGCACAGATAAACAATATAGCATTTTAAGATATATGTTTAACAATACACAGGCTATGAAATAGTAGCCTAAAATTCAAATTGCTCTTTACATTTATTTGCTACAGTAATCTCTTAATACATTACCAAGATGAACGCCAATCGATATCCAGTATTCCTTTATAGGAATTATCTCACCTCAGAAATACCAATAAGTATATTTGCAATCAATGAGAAAAGGTAGATTAGCTTTGCCAGAGTAAATGGTATCTCACGCCCAGCACCCAGTTACAAATCAGCTCAGCACAATCTGTGTCCTTTCTCTCTCTTGCATTACTTATATAAGCTTTCAATCATTGGTGAGAAATATTGGTGGCCCTCGTGCTTGTCCCTGCTGATTGGATATCTGGAATATTTTATTTCTAACAGCCTAAAAAGCCTTCTGGCTGTAGTTCTCACATCGCAGCACCGGGGGGCAGCATGACAATACATACAGATTCATTTGAACATTTCTAACAGTGAAAGAAAATATTTCTTTAAAATATGTAATAACTGCCATAATTTCTTGTATTAATCTCTCACAATATTAATTATAGATGGAGCAGCATCATATCAATTTTCTGATTATTTGGATATGAAATATCATGTGCCTTTAGCATTATACTATATGTAAGCAAACCAATACTGCTACTTATTTTGAAATTAATGGCATTTATACATCTGTTACACATGCATTTACACAAATACAGCATGTTTCACATGTCTGCGTATTTGTTCCTGGATATATGAATTGATGCCCATGTCCAACTGTTGTCTGTAACCAAAGAGATAATTGTTAGAATGCTCATGTTAAATCTCAAGATATTCTATGCTTCCAAAAATATATATAGGTAAATACACATTAATTTCTATGCAGTGTTCAAAAACATACAAAAATCCAGCAGATCACACACTGTCATATATTCATTCATCCTGATATCTCACTAACTCAGTTGCTCTTATAATTTTCATTAGATTTCTGGAAAACAGTGAGAATAAAAAAAATGTTTTTATTTTTGATTCCATGGTTCAGTGCTTTCATACCCCCCGCACACGTAGTGTCTGCATTACGTGTATCTAAGTGTCAGAGCCACACAGCAGGGGTCATTTGCATTTGAAATGCACAGGGTTACTTTCTCACAAAATATGTCACCTGAGTCAGACTCTTAGGCAACATTGGTGAGGGGTAAGAGATTTTATCTCACATTTCCAGGCAGTCACACATATGGTCTCCTGATATGGTTGTTACATTTTAATTAAACCAAATGATCTATTGTCCTCACTTGTGTGTTTAGAATAACTTTACATGCTGAGTGGGGGAGAACTAAACATGATTGAAGTCAGTTTTTTCTGAATGAAATGAATCATATTCTACTAACCAGTCAGATATCTGATTAAATATATATATTTATTAACCTTAAAATATATGATTAAAATATATATTTATTAACCTTACATATACCCTGACAGAATAATCACACCAACTGTTGTCACCTTCTCACCAAGCTGCTTGGCAATGGTCTTGTAGCCCATTCCAGCCTTGTGTAGGTCTACAATCTTGTCCCTGACATCCTTGGGCAACTCTTTGGTCTTGGCCATGGTGGAGAGTTTGGTATCTGACTGATTGATTGCTTCTGTGGACAGCTGTCTTTTATACAGGTAACAAGCTGAGATTAGGAGCACTCCCTATAAAAGAGTGCTCCTAATCTCAGCGCGTTACCTGTATAAATGACACCTGGGAGCCATAAATCTTGCTGATTGATAGGAGATCAAATACTTATTTCACTCATTCAACTTCAAATCAATTTATAACTTTTTTGAAATGCGTTTTTCTGGATTTTTTTGTTGTTATTCTGTCTCTCACTGTTCAAATACACCTACCATTAAAATTATAGACTGATTATTTCTTTGTCAGTGGGCAAACATACAAAATCAGCAGGGGATCAAATAATTTTTTACCTCACTGTATATCTATAGGAATAGATATACAGGTATAGGTAATTTGTGTGAGTGTGTGTATATATATATATATATATATATATATATATATATAATATATATATATATATATATATATATATATATATATATATATATATATATATATATATATTTACAATAATTGTTCTGTAAGTGAAGACAATTGGAATGAATACTAGGCAATTATTCAAAACTCCTGTCAGGTTAGTGAGTGAGCGATAGGTGTTAGTTTTTTTCTTCTGCGCTCTCCATTCACTTCTATGGGGAGAAGTTAATGCGGTTGCGATATTTGGTTATATGTAATATGCCTGCAAAATGCCTCTGTCTAGCAAAGTTTACGATTGAGCAATAGTAAGAAATAGCTCTCCACTCGTAATCTAGACCAATGTGTCTGCATTTTTATTTGCTGTTGGAGCAAAAACATATGATCTTTAAGTTAACATATCCAGACAAAGCAGTAAATAAATCACACAAAATCCAACAAAATAATTTCAGAACATTGGAAATTGCAGAAATATACCACTTTTACATTACAAGAAATGGATGATAGAGATGCTAGATATGTCTTGGTTTAATAAAAAATAGCTAGCACATGTGGTATTGGCCAATATTTAGCAATAGTTCTTAGAGACATGTTTGTAATATAGATAAATAATGAAATAATAAAAAACCTAGTTATAGAGGAGGCAGTAATGGAGCAAGCTCATAAAGATGCAAGTTTATTGCAAAAATATACATCTTCACATGAAGCATTTCAGGAAAACTTATGTTATAGTGATGTTAAAAAAGACAACATCATTTTAATAAACTAATTCAGTGCTACAGATGTGGAACAGGAAATCATAATGCAAATAACTGTAAATTTAAATAAGCTATATGCTAATTATTGTGGGACAATGGGACGTATAATGTATGAACATAACAATAATTATAAAGATAAAAAATACAGTTTATCCTAAACATAAAATAAAATGTATAGCCGGTTGAACAGCAAGATTCAAAATCAGATGAATTACTTATATAGAATATTAAAATTAAAATATACACAGAATTAGAAGCTCCCAACGAACAGAAATGCAATAAAAGTTCAAGTACAATTAGAAGGAAAACAGATAATGATGGATCTGGACACAGTAGCTGCTTTTTCAGTTATAACAATGAAATATTTGAAATGGGGTTGAATTTGGCTATACCTCTGTATAAAAAAGGAATACATTTACATGCATCTTTTTATTACAGAAGAAAAAAGAAAAATATGTTAAGCTGAGAAAAATCAAACATCAAGATTGGCCAAAAGAAAATAAAGATATACTTTGAGCTTATATAAGAAGAGAAAATCAAATAACGAATAAAAACAGTATGGTAAAATAATTTGGTTCAGTGTATACACCACCCTCACTACGATTGGGTCATGATACACTGTGTTTGTTTAAAATGTTTAGTCTGATGTCGAGACCTGCTCTTAACTTCATCTCCTGTCTATATATCTATGCAGCTAGAAATGTATTATTCCTCACAGTAAACTAATAGATTTGATTCAAATAGAGTAAATAACCTGAAAGTTCTCTGTCACCCTACTCTAAACTGAACTGTATTGATACCACTAGACTTATAAAATTAAGGGGTCTGATAGCTCTATATTTGTTTACACTAGAACCTTTTCATCCTTTGTTACCGACCTTATACTCAGGGCCATATGTACTGTATTAACTGTTTACTCTTATACTCTAAACTGTGGTTTATGTTAGGGATCACTTTAGTCTTTGTACAAATAGGGCATGCTTAGACTATGCAAAAGCCTGCTCTTTCTTTAGAGCCATGGTACTACTGATGGTATGAGGACCTTATATTATCACTGATAGCACAATATCTATAACCAAATAGAGGCCTGAGAAGTAGAACCTATGAACTTTATTAGCAGCTTCTGGCTCAGTAATAGGGATGTCACACCCTTAGAGGCAATCCATGTAAGATGCCCTCTTGGGCGACACTTATACATTTATACCCTATATATTCCAGTTTTCTAAGTTTAGCTTGCCAATCTGAACACATACAAGTATATCTACATCATTCAAGAGACTCAATTTCATGAGCTAGTACCTTCTATTAGGGGTCCTAAGTGGCCCAGTATGGTATTTTATTTCTTTCCCCTAAAATTCCCTACTCGGATTTCAATTCTTTTCCAGAGGTCCAAAAGAGGCCTCTACTTTCCATTGAGGGACATCTTTAAAGGGGATAATCCTAATCTGAAAACCTGAGGTCAATTTTAATTTGTATTACTGGGCGACTTATTGTTTGGTCCTCTTAACATTCAATAGGTACATTGTGTTATGATTCTTCTATGTTTCTGAAACTGAGATGCTATTTGCCTGTATCATTTTTACAACCTCAATAAAAATATTTAAAAAAAAAAAAATTGCATAATAAAGTTATAAGGACTAAAAGATATAAGGTCTCAGGTGTTAGGAAAAAAAAAGGCATGCAAAGGGCTTTAACGTAGAGATACATACATATACATGTCTAAATGTGTATATGTATGTGTATATACTGTATATATATATATATATATATATATATATATATATATATATATATATATATATATATATATATATATATATATATAGTCATGGCCAGACATTTGTGTCAGATAATGCACCACTTCACCCAGAAAATTGTTGCAATTACAAATATTAAGGCATTCTCATGTCTATTTCTTTTTTTTTTTTTTTATTGGTATGAAACAAAAAAGTAAAGAAAAAAAAATCTGACATATTCCACGCAAAACTCCAAAAATGGACTGGACAAAATTATTGGCACCCTCAATTTAATATTTGATAGCACACCCCTTGGAAAAAATAACTGAAATCAATCGCTTCTTGGACCACTCTTCTTTCTCCAACTTTTCCAGGTCTCTCAGATTGGAAGGGTTCCTTTTCCCAACTACTGTTTTGAGATCTCTCCACAGGTGCTCTATGAGATTAAGATCTGAACTCATTGCTGGCGAGTTCAATACTCTCCAGTTCTTTTTCTTAAACTATTTCTGGGTGTTTTTTGATGTGTTCTTTGGGTCATTGCCCTGCTGTAAGACCCATGAACTCTGATGGAGACCAAACTTTCTGGCACTGGGCCCTACATTGCACCACAGAATACTTTGGTAGTCTTAAGATTTCATAATGCCATGCACACATCAAGACATCCTGTGCCTGAAGCAGCAAAGCAACCCCAAAACATCAGTAAACCTCCACCATGTTTGACTGTAGGGACTGTATTCTTTTATTTAAAAGCATTATTTCTTTTTCTGAAAACAGTAGAATAATGGGCTTTACCAAAAAGCTGTAATTTGTTTTCGTCTGTCCACAGCACATTCTCCTAAAAGGATTTTGGCTTCCTCAGGTAAGTTTTGGCAAACTCCAATCTGGATTTTTTATGTTTTTCTGTGTCAGCAGTGGTGTCCTGCTGGGTCTTCTACCATATTGTTCCTTTTCATTCAGATGCTGAAATATTGAGGCCTATTTATCAAGCCGTCAACTATGCTGCATTCACCGGCATCAATACGCTCATCTAACATCGCCTAACATCGTGGCTGCAGACTTGAATACGCTCTCCATATTTATAAAAAAATCCGTCAAAAAGACACGCACCAAGTACGGGGCGATGAGCAGCTTTTTCCCAACTTTATTTATACCCTATCACTAAACACCGCCACTATACTAAAATGTTTAACCCCTATACCGCCGCTCCCGGACCCCGCCGCAACTAAAGTTATTAACCCCCATCCCGCCACTCCCGGAGCCCACCGCAACTCTAATAAAGTTCTTAACCCCCATCCCTCCACTCTCCGGAGCCCACCGCCGCTCCCAGACACTGCCAAAACAAACTAAATTAATTAAAGCCTATCCCGCCGATCCCGGAGCCCACTGCAACTAAATAAATGTATTATCCCCTAAACCCCTGGCCTCCCACATCACTACCACTTACTAAACCTATTAACCCCTAAACCGCCAGCCCCCCACATTGCCATAAACTAAATTAAGCTATTAACCCCTTAACCTAACAACCCGCTAAATTTACATTATAATTACCTCATCCCTATCTTATAATAAATGTAAACATACCTTTAGAATTAAAATAAACTATATTAAACTACTAATTAACCTACCCTAACTATTATACTAAAATTACATTAAACTATAAATTAGCCTACCCTAACTATTATACTAAAATTACATTAAACTATATTAAACTACTAATTGACCTACCCTAACTATTATACTAAAATTACATTAAACTATATTAAACTATTAATTAACCTACCCTAGCTATTATACTAAAACTACATTAAACTAACAATTAAATTAACTATATTACATATTTAATAACCTAACCCTTCTCAAGTTATTTAAATCTACTATAAAGAATTACTAAGTTACAAAAAAAAACTAAGTTACAGAAAATAAAAAACACTAAGTTACACAAAATAAAAAATAAATTATCAAATATTTAAACTAATTACACCTAATCCAATAGCCCTGTCAAAATAAAAAAGCCCCCCCCCCAAATAAAAAAACCCTAGATTACAATAAACTACCAATGCCCCTTAAAAGGGCCTTTTGCAGGGAACTGCCCCAAAGAAATCAGCTCTTTTACCTGTAAAATAAAATACAAACACCCCCCAACAGTAAAACCCACCACCCACACAACCAAATCCCCCAAATAAAAACCTATCTAAAAAGGGGCGGAGCCGACCATAGATCGAAATGGCCGCAAAACAGTGAAGCTCCGCTAGACTACAGACACAGTTTGGGGATAAGCCTTTTATTTTTCAATTTATTGCTCACAAAAAGCATTACTATGAGAAATAACCTGATTGGGACTTACTAAAATACAAAGCAGACCGCAAAAGACAACAAGACAGCCCTCATTAAGAAGACGGGAAAAGAGGCGCCAAACTCCGCCATTACTATGAACTCTAACTGAAAGCAGACCTTAAGACAAAAGGATCCCGAAAATCTGCAGCGGTCGGTGACGGAGAGATCACAGTTCGGAGTGACACTTAATCGGACGAGAGGACTTACTGGGAAAACAGACGGACAATACTATAACCGGACTTGAAGGTAAAAAGCCGCCTGCAAACTACACATACACATGTGGAGTACGACAAGTAATAAAGCCTACACTAGGGAGACCTCAGCATAAGATACTTCACTGACTTACCGAAGGCCGGGCAGAGACCCGCACAACAAATACGCAGCTGTCACCTCATTTTGCAACGCTTAACAGCAGCAGCGGGGGAAAAGGGAATAAAGCCGCCAGTTAAAGCACATTTATTAAGCGCCATAACAAGGGCACAAGAAACCGGAGACCCACGAGGCGGAACACATCAATAAAGAAAAGACCAGTAAGTCCTTATCGACATCACAACCACACTTTTTATCTGTGACCCATACTACAGACATCATCAGGCCTGAAAACAGATGTAAGCACATATCTTTCACTCTCTGTTGCCCTTCCTTTCTACTTAAAGCAACACAATAAATTGCACCTAAAAGATTTAAGAAGGTACACGCAGCCCAGCACTGCACTGACATTAGCCTACAGCCTATAAGGCAGAAAGCAATAGAATCCTCAGGGTCCCCATTTCGGCACCTAGCAGTAACAGAGTGGGTCACTAAAATGACTTCAAAGAGGGCTCCCAAAGGGGAGAAAACCCCCAAAAGCAACTCGAACAAAATGAATATGTTTTTTAAAGCAACTCACATCCCAATGGCAGAAGAAGAGGACTCCCTGCAGACCTCAGAAGACACAGATAACCACCAAGACCCAACATTAGAAATACCACTCACAAAAGCAGACCTTAGAGACCTACCCACGAAGGAAGATTTTTCCACATTCATTCACCAGGTGGGCCGCATGATAAAGGATGGGCTGGCAGAAGTTAAAAAGGAGGTCAACGAATTAGGTAATAGGATGGAATACCTAGAAGATCAATCTGAATCTCAGACATCTGACATTGACCTCCTGAACAGAAAAGTTTTGGCTCAGGAATCCCAAATATCTTTCCTACAGGAGAAACTGGAAGATTTGGACAATAGGGGGAGGAGGCAGAACATTAGAATTAGAGGCTTACCAGAAAGAATTGCTCAAGATAATCTGCCCTCCTCCCTCCAAGATTTGTTCAGAACTGTACTAAAAGAACCTGACCTCACAGAAATCCCCCTGGACCGTGCCCACAGAGCACTACGACCACAACCTAAAGATACAGATCCCCCAAGAGACGTCATCATAAAATTCCATAAATTTACAGACAAGGAGAGGATAATGAAAGCAACAAGGCAGCAACAACTAATATCATACCAAGGGCATCAATTACAACTCTATTCAGATCTCAGCCCACTCACGCTGCAAAACAGAAAGGAAATTCGATTTCTAACTCAGCACCTGCAAGATAATGGGATCTCCTATAGATGGGGTTTCCCATTTAGCATAAAAGTACTGAAGAATAACAAAATTCATGTATACAAATCTACGGAAGATCTAGAATCCTTCTGCTCCCAACTTGGTATTCCACAACCCTCCCTACCATCACTGCAAGAGGAGAGGGACACAGAGGAGGTAGGACCATTGCAGCAAAGGCCCAGATGGAAAAAAGTCCAAAGAAAAAGGATGAGAGAATCAGCAGCATCTAGATCACCACCTCACTCAAACGCAGAAAATAAATGATCGGGACTCTTCTGACCTGAAAAGACTATAACCTACCCTAGATAGAGGCTGGTTACCTAAGGACACTATTAGACAAACAGAATGATCGGAGGTCCCGAGAGACTCTAAAGGCAAAAGATGGGAGGGTCTGTTGTATAGATTTAACAACACTGTTATGACCCACTATATACTAAGTTGCATAAAAGTTACTGATGCAGGTATGGAGGGAGGGGAGGGAAAGGAAGAAAAAGGGAAAGGAGATTAAAAAAATAAAAAAAAAAAAATAATAACAAACGAAAAATTTTGTGCTAATTACAATTAATAGCAAAGGTTAAGCTAAATAACCCCAACTGTGTCTGGACCGAATTAGGTCTGTAAATTCCCCTAATTTACTTGAATCCATTCCCCATAGATTCTGGGAGAAAGGAAAATGTTTTCTTGGTTAATTTTTGGTTAATAATATTGTTTCGTTTATTTCAAAAGTTTTTACAGGTTGTATTGTATGGTTGGTCGGAGGTGTATCCGGAGAAAAACCTGGACGCCCCACAGACATCTAGAGAAATCCTTCGTCTAATAACAGATGAAATTGACACAGGTACCACACTACACTGCATTACGCGGGAGGGGACCAGTCAACACACACAATGGCTCACAACATAACACTTATCTCGCAGAACTGCAAAGGTCTAAACTCCCCAAGTAAGAGATCTATAGCCTTAGCTTGGTTCAGAAAACAACAGGGAACAATAGTATATTTACAGGAAACCCATTTCGCCAAACAAAAAATGCCCAAATTATATTCTAAAATTTACACTCAACAACACTTCAGCTCAAACATTAAGAAGAAGAATGGAGTGGGCATATTAATAAGCAGGGATCTCCCACTTCAAATCCTAGAACAACACTCAGATGAAGAGGGCAGATTCCTAATACTGGTGGGAAACCTTTACAACACTCCCATAACACTAATGAATATATATGCCCCCAACACACGACAGCTACGTTTTTTTAATAAAGCACTAAATAAATTAAGAGAGGTACGGAAAGGGATGGTACTTGTAGGAGGAGACCTCAACATGACCCTACACCCACACATTGACAGCTCTACAGGCAAAAGCCATCTGACTCAAAAACAAAGGACCCATATCACTCAAACACTAGATACACTGATGCTGATAGATGTGTGGAGATTGCACCATCCTAGAACAAGAAGTTATACCTTCTATTCACATCCTAGGCGTTCTTATTCGAGAATAGATTACTGGTTGGTAGATCATAATAACATTGCCAAAGCCACCGACACAGAGATCCTCCCGATCTCATGGTCGGATCATGCCTCGATTACCTTGGACATAGTGTGGCCATCAATCCCCCATCGCCAAACCACATGGCGCTTAGACCCCACTATACTACATAACCCAGTTGTTAAAACTCAAATAGAGACTAATATTAAAGACTTCTTCCTACACAATTCACCAACAGCAACAAACGGTATGAATAACTGGTTAGCGCAGAAAGCTACAATCAGAGGTGAGCTTATTAAACAAAAAGCACTACTAAGAAAACAATATAACACAGAATATGATAACTTACTCTCTAACTTACACACCTTAGAAAAGCAACACAAACTCAATCCCCAGAACGAGGAAATTACAAATTCTGTTAGTAAGGCCAGGGAGGCCTTTCGAATGCTCCTACAAAAAAATGCAATAAAGAAAGCATTTTATTTAAAAAAAATGTATTTCCATAACAATAACAAAGCAGGTACTTGGTTAGCAAAAGCCCTCTCTCAAAAAGCCCTCCAAGCCCATATTTTTAATATAGATAATGATAGGGGACAACCCGAGATAGACCCAAAAAATATAGCAAACACATTTGGTCTTTATTATTCCAAATTATACAACATCACAAACCAAAAAGCCACAGACAACCCAGATGACCTCAGAAACTATTTAGATTCGATAGACTCCCCGAAAATAACAACGCAAGAGGCAGATACTTTAGACGCTCCATTGACACTGAAAGAGGTGCTAGACGCCATAGATACTTTACCTAATAATAAAAGTCCCGGCCCAGATGGCTATTCCAATGACTACTATAAAACATATAAATCAACCATAGCACCGCACTTGCTACAAGCATTTCAACACATAGATGAAACAGGGCATTTTCCAGCAGAGTGTTTAGAGGCCTATGTCTCAGTGATACCTAAACCAGGCAAACCAGCCAACCTACCCAGCAGCTATAGACCTATTTCCCTGCTCAACACCGATCTAAAGCTGTTCGCAAAGATTATAGCAGAACGTATCAATAAGATACTACCCCAAATTATACATCTCGACCAGGCAGGTTTTGTCCCTGGAAGAGAAGCGAGGGACAACACCATCCGGACACTACAATTAATAGACTATGCTAAGGAACATAGGGTCGGGATGGTGGTTGTCTCCGCTGACGCTGAAAAGGCGTTTGATCGCCTAAACTGGAAATTTTTACAAGCTGTTCTAGACAAAGCAGGATTTGGAGAAATCACTATTAACAGAATTTTTAGCTTATACCGCAGCCCATCAGCCAAAGTAAAAGTCAATAACATCCTATCAGAGGCTTTCCATATACACAATGGTACCCGCCAAGGCTGCCCTCTATCCCCTCTTTTGTTTGTCCTGAGCATGGAGATACTGGCCCAGAGAATTAGGCAGAATGGAAAGATATCAGGTATCAAAATAGGGCAAGATGATTACAAACTGTCGCTCTATGCAGACGATGTACTACTCACCTTAACCAACCCAGTCGACTCCACACCTGAAGTACTAAAAGAATTCAGAGAGTTTGGATCATTTTCAAACTTCTTATTAAATGATCAAAAGTCTGAGATCCTGAATATATCCCTCCCAAAAGCTAAATACTCTGAATTACTACAGAGTTGCCCGTTCAGCCCACAAAAAAAAGCTATTAAATATTTAGGTATTTATCTATCACCCAAACCCACGGCACTATTTGAACAAAATTACCAGAAGTTATACAAAGATCTGAAAAGAGAGCTAAGTAGGTGGAGTGAGAAAACAATCTCCTGGTGGGGGCGTATCCAGGCAGTGAAGATGACAGTGCTGCCCAGAATTTTATACATTCTCCAAGCTGTGCCAATCTCCCTGACTAGTTCTTATCGTAATAAGCTCCAAAAACTAATAAATGAATTTACATGGGGAAAGGTTAAACCAAGAATCCTTAAAAACACAATGTATCGATCTACTCAGACTGGAGGCCTAGGACTCCCTAATATAGAGATATACTATAAAGCAAAATGCCTACAAAGGATTTTGGATTGGCACCGCAGCGTAGAGAGCAAGGCCTGGGTGGCACTGGACTCACAAATCCTGAAGTCCCCATCCCCAGGAGTGCTGTGCTGGGTAGAAAAGAAAAGTAGACCACCCTGGATCGGATCTTATCCGCTTTTCCAACATGTTTTTGAAATATGGGACAACCTACTATCCAAAGACCAGAAAATCTCATCACTAAGATCCCCTATGTCCCCAGTTTCGCCCAACGCAGAATTACACGGAGGTTTAGAACAGAAACTGAATAAGCAGCTGGACTGGGAGATAGGGTATACGGCTCCTATACATACTTTTTTACAGGGTAACAAACTCAGACCGAGAACGGACTTAGGAAATATATTAGGGGGAGCCTTCACAAAATGGTTGAAATACCACCAGCTTGACCACTTCCTAACCACATCGGCGGACAAAGACCAAATGACGAGACAACCCACACCTTTCGAACAATTATGCCTACAGGACCGATCAATAAGACATACACTAGCATGGGCAAAAAAAACCCTAATCACCACAGATAAAACAGACACCCCATCATATGTTAATCGTTGGCACAGGGAATTAGACAGGGAATTATCTGAAACAGAGTGGCAACACATATTTCACAACACAAAAACATCATCAACCTCCACCAAATTCCTAGAATTGAATTTTAAGATCCTAACTAGATGGTACCTGACCCCGGCTAGGCTCAAAACAATATACCCAGCAGCATCAGACATGTGTTGGAGAGGCTGCGGCAGTAGAGGCACCATGACCCATATATGGTGGGCATGTACACGCATACAACCCTTCTGGCAGCAGGTGGGAGAATATGTTAAATCCATAGGCAACCAACAGAACGATTTTGAAATACAACTCCCCATGGCCTTATTAAATTCGCTTCCAAAATGTAAATGTAAAATACGGAGGAAATTAATCCAGCTAGCATTAAATACAGCAAGATCCTTAATTGTAGCCAATTGGAAGTCGCCAATAGTCCCCACACATCAGGCATGGGAATCACTCATGGGACACACAATTCAGCTTGAGGAATACGGATACTTTATCCGAAAAGACATGGACACATACCATAACATACAGTTCTATTGGGAATCACGTATGCACACACATTAAGATAACACATATTCATTTGGTCCTGTGGGATCAGATAAGGCTGACCTAGGATGGGATATACATGAACAGACAAGACCGGGGCTCCGGATCCATTTCGCGACCAACCACGGTTCTAAAGTTTTTCGTTACTGTTCTAAATAAAAATTATTGAAAGCAAGATAATATGCGTTGTAAAATATGGATGACAAACAAATATCAGGGGCGAGATCTGACGCGCTCCATATAAAACCTTATTTCCTTATGTTTGTTCTCGCTCTTGAACTAATGTGATTTGTACTACATTGTTATGTAACGGTTTTTTTTCATCCAATAAAAATTATTTAAAAAAAAAAAAAAAAAAAAAAACCTATCTAAAAAACCTAAGCTCCCCATTGTCCTGAAAAGAGCATTTGGATTGGCATTGCCCTTAAAAGGGCATTTAGCTCTTTTTCCGCCAAAAGTCCCTAGCCTAAAAATAAAACCCACCCAATTAACCCTTGAAAAAACTAACACTAACCCCCGAAGATCCACTTACAGTTTTTGAAGACCTGACATCCATCCTCATCCAAGCGGCAGAAGTCCTCAGTGAAGCCGGCAGAAGTCTTCATCCAAGCGGGCCGAAGTCTTCATCCAACCGGGCAGAAGTCTTCATCCAGACGGCATCTTCTATCTTCATCCATGCGGCGCCAAGCGGCTCCATTTTCAAGACATCTGGCGCTGAGCATCCTCTTCTTACGATTGCCACTGAAGAATGAAGTTTCCTTTAAATGACGTCATCCAAGATGGCGTCTCTTAGATTCCGATTGGCTGATAGAATTGCAATCAGCCAATAGGATTGAGCTTTCATCCTATTGGCTGATCCAATCAGCCAATAGGATTGAGCTTGCATTCTATTAGCTGATTGGAATAGCCAATAGAAGAGGATGCTCTGCACCGGATGTCTTGAAGATGGAGATGCTCCGCGCCGGATGGATGAAGATCTGTCTGGATGAAGACTTCTGCCCGCTTGGATGAAGACTTCTGCCGGCTTCGCTGATGACTTCTGCCACTTGGATGAGGATGGATGTCGGGTCTTCGAAAACTGTAAGTTGATCATCGGGGGTTAGTGTTACTGTTGGGGGGTGTTTGTATTTTATTTTACAGGTAAAAGAGCTGATTTTTTGGGGGCAATGCCCCGCAGAAGGCCCTTTTAAGGACCATTGGTAGTATATTGTAGGCTAGGGTTTTTTTCATTTTGGGGGGACTTTTTATTTTGATAGGGCTATTAGATTAGGTGTAATTAGTTTAAATATTTGATAATTTATTTTTTAGTGTTTTTTATTTTGTGTAACTTAGTTGTTATTTTTTGTAAATTAGTAATTCTTTATAGTAGATTTAAATAACTTGAGTAGGGTTAGGTTTTTAAATATGTAATATAGTTAATTTAATTTGTAGTTAGGGTATGTTAATTTATAGTTTAATATAGTTTAATGTAATTTTAGTATGACAGGGTAGGTTAATCAATAGTTTAATATAGTTTATTTTAATTCTAAAGGTAAGTTTAAATTTATTATGAGATAGGGATGAGTTAATATTTAATGTAAAGTTAGCGGGTTGTTAGGTTTAGGGGTTAATAGCTTAATTTAGTTTATGCCGATGTGGGGGGCTGGTGGTTTAGGGGTTAATAGGTTTAGTAAGTGGTAGTGATGTGGGAGGCCAGGGGTTTAGGGGTTAATACATTTATTTAGTTGCGGTGGGGTCCGGGAGCAGAGGGATTGGGGTTAATAACTTTATTTAGTTATGGTGGGCTCCGGGAGCAGTGGGATAGGGGTTAATACATTTATTTAGTTGCGCCGATGTCTGGGAGCGACGGGATAGGGGTTAATAACTTTATTTAGGTGGCGGCGATGTCGGGCGGCAGATTAGGGGTGTTTAAACTCAAGGCTTATGTTAGGGTGTTAGGTGTAAAGGTAACTTTTATTCTAGCATAGAAATCAATGGGATTTAGGGCAGCAGCGAACATAAGCTTTCACTGCTTTCAGACTCCCCTTGGTTCCTATGGCATCAGCGGCCTCCAGGGTGGCGGATTGAAAACCAGGTACGCTGGGCCGGAATAGTGGTGAGCGTACCTGTTAGAAGTTGATAACTTGCAAAAGTTGTCAGATAGTGCCAAATTTGTATTCGGGAACATCTGTAATGACGTAAGCATCGATCTGTGTCAGATTTAGACCGGCGGAAAATATTTTACGTCACAAATTTCAACTTTTGCCAGTCTGTAGGCTTTGATAAATGAGTCAAATCAGGCTCACCACAATTACGCTGCGGAATTCCAGCGTATTTGTGGTTGACGGCTTGATAAATAGGCCTCATCATGTGAGATGACCCATTTGTACCCTGTGCCTGAAGGTCAGCTTAATTTTGTCTGGAAGTTGATTGAGGTTCTTTATCCACCATTCGAACAATCCTTTGTTGCAATCTTCAATCAATTTTTCTCTTTCATCCACGTCCAGGGAGATTAGCTATAGTGCCATGGGCTGCAAACTTAGTGACAATGTTGCACACAGTAGACACAGGAACATTAAGATCTCTGGAGATGGACTTGTAACCTTGAGATTGTCCATGCTTATCCATAATTTTTGGTCTCAAATCCCCAGACAATTATTTTCCTCTCTTACTCTTCTCCATGCTCAGTGTGCACGCAGAAACACACCACAGAAAGGTTGAGTACATTTTTCACCATTTTAACTGGCTGCTGGTGTGATTTCTATATTGTCAGCACCTGTTAATTGATACAGGTGAGTTTAATTACAGGAGCAGCACAAACTTGGAATGCAATTATTTCTTACAATTTTGAGAAAGTGTCAATAATTTTGTCCAGTTCAATTTTGCGTTTTTTTTTAGTTTGAGTTTTGCGTGGGATCTGTCAGATTTGGCTTTTTTCCCCCTCTTTTTATTGTCACACCAATACAAACACAAGGAATAAACATGAGAATGCCTAAACAATTGTAGTTGCAACAATCTTCTGGGCAAAGATAGAAATGCAGGGGTGCCAATATGTTTGACAATGACTGTATATATATGTATGTGTGTGTATATATATATATATATATATATATATATATATATATATATATATATATACTGTATATATATATATATATATATATATATATATATATATATATATATATAGTGTATGTCTATATATGTATACATATGTATTTATAAGTGTATTTATGTATTTACAGACATATATATATAAATATATATATATATATATATATATATATGTATATATATAATCAGGAATAGAGAGTAAAACAGCGCTAGATATAGATAGACTAGGAATGAGTACCAATATGTGTATATCACAAACTCTGTGTGGTGATATAGTGTATTATAGGTGTACAAGGATGTAGATACAACAGGATGATAATACAATCTATATATCTATATGTTGTCTGGTAATGAATCTAGAAAATGCCAGATCTCTACACCTCCACTGGATACATACAATATATATACACAAGCGAAACTAGTATGGCAACAGCAAGTGAATATAACTATCTAGGTAGGCAGTCCTTTGGAGAGAATGTCTAATAGGTTATCTTAGGCTCTGTTCCAAACTATCCCCACGGAGTGCAGCTCAGTCCATGCTCCATCCCCCACCATTTAGTATTCATTACTTGCTTGATAAACGGCGAATTAGCTGATCAGCTGATGTGGTTTATCTTCTGCAGCAGCTGTGGATCAGGCTCATGCTGTTAGCAAGTATATGTAAATGGTTGTTGTTTTTATTCATTTCTGATACGTTTTCATGTGGTTTTATATACTTTATGGTCATATGTGACCTTCCTGCTTTGTGAACTTTTTACTGACATTTTGTCAGGAAGAGAGGTGAGTAAAATGGCTGCCAGCAGCACATGGCAAACACAACAGGGAAAAAACCCTGAAAGTACCCTCCCCTCAACGACCCCTCCCCTGCGAGAGGACAAAAGGCTTATTGGGGAAACGGGCATGGAAGGCAAGGAGGAGGGCAGGAGCATGAACATCAGAGGAGGGAACCCAAGAACGCTCCTCTGGACCGTAGACTCTCCAGTGAACCAAATACTGTACACGGCCCCTGGACATACGAGAGTCAATAATGCTGCTGACCTCATACTCCTCATGGTTGTCAACAAAGATAGGACAGGGACGAGGCAACACAGTGGTAAACTGATTACAAACCAATGGTTTCAAGAGGGAGACATGAAAAACATTGGAGATGTGCATAGCAGGAGGAAGGTCAAGAGCATAGGCCACAGGATTAACCCGTCGGAGTATTCGAAAAGGACCAACATAACGGGGAGCCAATTTATTGGAAGGCACACGAAGGTTCAAGTTGCGGGAGGAGAGCCAAGCCAAACTCTCTCACCAACCTGGTAGGAAGGTGCGGGCAGACGCCTACGATCAGCCTGGAACTTTTGGTGCTGTATAGAAAGATGAAGGCAATCCTGAATCTGCACCCACGTGGAACGGAGTTGCCGGAGATGCTCCTCCAAAGCCGTAATACCCTGAGACATAAATGAATCGGGCAACAAGGATGGTTGAAACCCATAATTCGCCATGGACGGGGATATCTTGGAGGAAGCATTAATAGCACTATCACGATCAAACTCTGCCCAAGGTAACAGTTCAGACCAATTATTGTGGTGATCTGAGACATAGCAATGGAGGAACTGTTCCAGAGCTTGATTAGACTGTTCCGCAGCCCTATTGGATTGAGGGTGATATGCCGAGGAGAAGGAAAGCTGGATCCCCATTTGAGCACTAAAGGAATGCCAAAATCTAGAGACAAACTGGCTACTCCGGTCCAACACTATCTCCTTGGGTAACCCATGAAAACAGAAGACCTACCGGGCAAAAATTGAAGCAAGCTCCTGAGCGGTCGGCAGCTTCATCAAGGTAATGCAATGTGACATTTTAGAAAAATGGTCAACCACCATAAGGATAACAGTATTGCCATTGGAAACAGGGAGCTTGACAATGAAGTCAATGGAAAGATGTGTCCAAGGATGCTCACCATTAGCAATAGGTTGAAGAAGACCCACAGGAAGACGTTAAGGAGTCTTATTCTGTGCACAAACTGAGCAGGAGGCAACATACGCAGCAACATCAGAACGAACACCTGGCCACCAGAATTGTCGAGTGACAGACCAAATCATTTGGTTCTTGCTTGGGTGACCTGCAGCTTTAGGATAGTGGTAAGTGTGCAAAAGTTTAGTTAGAAGATTCTCAGGAACAAAACACTTACCACTAGGTTTCTCAGGAGGTGCATTGGTTTGTGCAGCCAGGATCTCCTCTCCCAAGGGAGAAGTCAAATTAGTACGTATGGTAGCCAAAATATGGTCAGGAGGTATAACAGGAGTAGGTACAGACTCCTCCTTGGACAGAGGCAAAAATTGTTGAGAGAGGGCATGAGCCCTAACATTCTTACTACCAGGCAGGTAGGAGACCACATAATTAAACCAAGACAAAAATAGCGCCCATCTGGCCTGTCGGGGCGACAATAGTTTTGCTTCAGACAGATAAGTTAAATTCTTTTGGTCAGTAAGAATGAGCACTGGCACACTAGTACCCTCTAGAAGATCCCTCCATTCCTTAAGTGCCAAAATTATGGCCAGTAATTCCCTGTCACCAATTTCATAATTGCACTCCGCTGGAGACAATTTCTTAGAAAAGAAACCACACGGATGCAAGGAACTGTCAGGCGTAGTACGTTGAGACAAGAGGGCACCTACTCCAGTCTCAGACACATCAACCTCAAGAACGAAAGGCAGGACAGGGTTAGGATGAGCCAGAACTGGAGTGGCAGCAAAGGCAGTCTTAAGACTATCAAAGGCCTTAATGGCAGTAGGTGACTAATGGAGTGGATCATTCTCTTTACGGATCATATCTGTGATAGGTTTGACCAAGGAAGAAAAGTTTTTAATAAATAAATAGTAATTGGCGAAGCCCAAAAAACGTTGAATAGACCGAAGACCAACTGGGCGAGGCCACTGCAGAACTGCAGATAACTTGTCAGGATCCATGGAGAACCCTGCAACGAAATAACATAACCTAGGAAGGTTACTTGAGTCTGATGGAACTCACATTTCTCGAATCTACAAAATAGGCCGTTCTCACGTAGTCTCTGAAGAACCCGTGTAACATCAGAACGATGAACCTCAAGTGTGGGTGAGTGTATGAGGATGTCGTCTAAGTACACCACAACACACTGTTGCAACATATCTCGTAGGACATCATTAATAAATTCCTGAAAAACAGCAGGAGCATTACATAGGCCAAAGGGCATTACAAGATACTCATAATGCCCGCTCCTGGTGTTAAATGCTGTTTTACATTCGTGGCCCTCCTTAATCCTAACGAGATTGTACGCTCCTCTCAAATCAAGTTTAGTAAAGACCGTAGCTCCCTTGAGGCGTTAAAAGAGTTCCGTAATAAGCGGAATATGGTAAGCATTCTTAATGGTAAGATGATTAAGACCCCCTATAATCGATACATGGTCTTAACTCGCCAACCTTTTTCTTCACAAAGAAGAAGCCAGCCCCTGCAGGAGAGCAGGATTTGCGGATAATCCCCCACGACAGAGCATCAGCAACATACTCCTCCATAGCAAAATTATCTGCAACATACAGAGGGTACACCCGGCCCCGAGGAGGAATGGCTCCGGGTTGCAGGTCTATGGCACAATCGTAAGACCGGTGAGGAGGCAACGTACCGGCATGCACCTTGTCAAACACGTCTAGGAACTCTCGGTACTCCTCTGGCAATTGAGAAACCGAAGAAGTGCACAAGACTTTAACTAGTTTCCGAAGACAAGTGGAAATACATTGCGGGGACCACGACAAAATTTCGGACCTGCGCCAGTCGAGACTGGGATTTGCTTTTGGAGCCAGGTATAACCCAGAACAACCGGAAAATGTGGAGAGTTTATCACTTGGAACTGGAGGGTTTCAAAATGGAGAGCCCCAACAACCATGGACAACGGAGCAGTTTCGTGAGTAATGAGTGTGGACTGAAAAGGCCTGCCATCAATGGCCTCAATAGCAAGTGGAACGGACCAAGGCAAAACAGGAATGGAGTGCTTTGATACAATAGCACTATCTATGAAATAGCCCGCAGCACCGGAGTCAACAAGAGCCTGGGTGACTATGGAGGAGTACACCCAGGAAAGGACAACCGTGACCAAATGTTTCTCCTTAAGCGGTTCCGGGGATGAGGAAAAACCACCCAAGGTCTGCCCCCGACAGGACCTTAGGTGTGAGCGTTTCCCAGCCATGTAGGACAAGACTTCAAAAGGTGGCCCTGTAACCCACAATAGAGGCAGAGCCCCTCACTCCTCCTAAAGGCCCTCTCCGCCGTGGAGAGACGCGTGAATCCCAGCTGCATCAGCTCAGCAGTACCTGGTGACTCGGGACCAGGAGGCATGGGAGGAGAGGGAGGTATGGGTGGGAACGAACACATAGGAGACAACGGAACAGGAGGCTTCTGCAAGCGCTCCTTGAAGGAGGGCCTCTCTCTGAGTCTGATGTCAATTAGGATAAAAAAAAGACACCAATGCCTCGAGATCCTCTGGTAAATCTCTGGCAGCAACTTCATCTTTAATCGCATCAGAGAGCCCATGAAAGAAGATGGCAGCAAGGGCTTCATTGTTCCAACCTACCTCTGTGGCAAGCGTATGGAACTCAATAGCATACTGAGCAACAGATCTTGTACCTTTCTGAATGGACATGAGTCATTTAGCAGCAGAGGAGGAGTGAGCCGGAACATCAAATACCCTTCGAAAGGAGGCCACAAATTCA
>NW_026512327.1:135000-239808 GCF_027579735.1 Bombina bombina
TTATCTAAATGGCAATTGATACATAATTAGATATTTTTTTAGGATAATAGCTTTGATGTGTGTCATATGTGTCCATCTCTTTACTATGACTGCACATATGAGAGATCACTTAATTATCCCCTATTTCATATGTAGCATCTCATAACCCCATGGGGCATATCTATCAAGCTCTGTATGGAGATTGAAGTCCCGTGTTTCTAAAGACCGCTGCTCCATAACATGTCCACCTGCTCTGAGGAGGCGGACAGACATTGCAGAAATTCAACCTGATTCAATACCATCGTGTTGATTGACACCCCCCTGCTAGTGGCCGATTGGCCGTGAATCTGCAGGGGGCACAAGAGCTGCTGGTGCAATGCTGAATGCGGAGAGCGTATTGCTCTCTGTATTCAGCGAGGTCTGTTGGATATGATCCGCAATGTCGGATCATGTCCAACAGGCCTTTCATAAATAGGCCCCTATGACTACCATTTGATTGCCATGACAATGGTGAGTATCTGATAAATCTAGTAGGAATTACATATTTTTAAGGAGTAAACAAAGATTTTTTTGGGAAGATTCATACTAAATAACATACTTAGGGCTAAATTACGAATGGCACACTATTGTTTGTGCTCGAGCAATACCTGTTTTTTGTGGCCATTTGCACGCAAGTAAAATTCCGTCCATAATACAAGTTGAAAGTAAATGCAAATGTGTAAGCGCAATCATGATTTACGCAAGAATGATTACTGCAGCTTCAGAGTTCTGGTTAACTGCTACGCAAGTTTAAACAGTGTCACAAAACACATCAAAAATACATTTTAAAATACAGTTTTAGAAAAAAAGGGGGGGATAAGAAGAGGCGCTGAAGTAGCAATCTGGATAATGATATCTTCTAAAAAGTTTAGTATAAAATGTGATAAGGTGCAATAAATTGATTTTAATTCCAATTATAATTCTTATGGTGTAGTCATTTGTGAGAAGACCACACTAGTGAAGGAGGCTATATCTGGAGTGAGATAAACTGTTCAACACCTTTTCCATTTTAAAATACAGTCACACTCAAAATAACACAATGTAATAAAAATTATTTAAAAATAAAAATAGAAAGGGCTCAAATATACAGGGAGTGCTGAATTATTAGGCAAGTTGTATTTTTGAGGATTAATTTTATTATTGAACAACAACCATGTTCTCAATGAACCCAAAAAACTCATTAATATCAAAGCTGAATAGTTTTGGAAGTAGTTTTTAGTTTGTTTTTAGTTATAGCTATTTTAGGGGGATATCTGTGTGTGCAGGTGACTATTACTGTGCATAATTATTAGGCAACTTAACAAAAAACAAATATATACCCATTTCAATTATTTCTTTTTACCAGTGAAACCAATATAACATCTCAACATTCACAAATATACATTTCTGACATTCAAAAACAAAACAAAAACAAATCAGTGACCAATATAGCCACCTTTCTTTGCAAGGACACTCAAAAGCCTGCCATCCATGGATTCTGTCAGTGTTTTGATCTGTTCACCATCAACATTGCGTGCAGCAGCAACCACAGCCTCCCAGACACTGTTCAGAGAGGTGTACTGTTTTCCCTCCTTGTAAATCTCACATTTGATGATGGACCACAGGTTCTCAATGGGGTTCAGATCAGGTGATGCCAGCCACGCTGTGGAGTACTTGGACGCGTGTGATGGAGCATTGTCCTGCATGAAAATCATGTTTTTCTTGAAGGATGCAGACTTCTTCCTGTACACTGCTTGCAGAAGGTGTCTTCCAGAAACTGGCAGTAGGACTGGGAGTTGAGCTTTACTCCATCCTCAACCCGAAAAGGCCCCACAAGCTCATCTTTGATGATACCAGCCAAACCAGTACTCCACCTCCACCTTGCTGGCGTCTGAGTCGGACTGGAGCTCTCTGCCCTTTACCAATCCAGCCACGGGCCCATCCATCTGGCCCATCAAGACTCACTCTCATTTCATCAGTCCATAAAACCTTAGAAAAATCAGTCTTGAGATATTTCTTGGCCCAGTCTTGACGTTTCAGCTTGTGTGTCTTGTTCAGTGGTGGTCGTCTTTCAGCCTTTCTTACCTTGGCCATGTCTCTGAGTATTGCACACCTTGTGCTTTTGGGCACTCCAGTGATGTTGCAGCTCTGAAATATGGCCAAACTGGTGGCAAGTGGCATCTTGGCAGCTGCACGCTTGACTTTTCTCAGTTCATGGGCAGTTATTTTGCGCCTTGGTTTTTCCACACGCTTCTTGCGACCCTGTTGACTATTTTGAATGAAACGCTTGATTGTTCGATGATCACGCTTCAGAAGCTTTGCAATTTTAAGAGTGCTGCATCCCTCTGCAAGATATCTCACTATTTTTGACTTTTCTGAGCCTGACAAGTCCTTCTTTTGACCCATTTTGCCAAAGGAAAGGAAGTTGCCTAATAATTATGCACACCTGATATAGGGTGTTGATGTCATTAGACCACACCCCTTCTCATTACAGAGATGCACATCACCTAATATGCTTAATTGGTAGTAGGCTTGCAAGCCTATACAGCTTGGAGTAAGACAACATGCATAAAGAGGATGATGTGGTTAAAATACTCATTTGCCTAATAATTCTGCACTCCCTGTATGAGATGTCAGGTGTTAGAAAAAAAAAACGTCCCAAAAGTATTTTTAAATAGGGATCCATAGGAACACATACAATATATGTATGTATATTTAATATATTTGTATGTATTTAGAAAAAAATATATATATTTATATGTGAATATATGTATTTACAGACATATATACACATATAAATACAGGTTAACATATGTATAGAAATACATACATATATCTCTTTGCAATTATACGCTTCTGTTTGCGCCAGCTGGCGGCTGTTATTTTTATGTTCAAAAGGAGGCTCCATTAGTCTATGGGGTCAATTTATCAAGCTCTGTACTGTATGGAGCTTGATGCCCCGTGTTTCTGGCGAGCCTTGAGGCTTGCAGGAAACAGAAATTATGAAGACCACTGCTTCATAACCTGTCTGCCTGCTCTGAGGCGGCGGACAGAAATTAACCCAATCAGATACAATCAGGTTGATTGACACCCCCTGCTAGCGGCCAATTGGCCGCAAATCTGCAGGGGGCGTTATTGTATCAGCAGTTCACAAGAACTGCTGGTGCAATGATAAATTTATCGATGTGCAGCGGACATGATACGCTACATAGTATCATGTCCGCTCGCACATTATTAATTTGACCCCTATGGGGGAATACCATCCTGAATTCGCTACTTTGTAAAATATTTTTTTCTGATTGAGGATATGACTGCAAGAGTGCAAAAGTTTTACCTGCAACCTGTAAGACATATACAACTGGCCATGCAATGGTAAAAAAAGTTGTGGATAGATATAGAACTTGTGGGATCGTAAATGTGTGCTCCATATGTAATCTAGCCTTTAATGCACTTATTAATAAAGTATACAGATCATTGGTTTAAACATTCAATTATATCATATGCAGCCTAGGAAGGCATTTTTTTCTGCCCTTTCCCCCCTGAAAAAATCTTGTGTGATCACCCAGGCTAAGAAGTTAACAATAATCAATGCACTGTTGCTTCGGAATGCGTGCTATTAAACTTAGAGGGTGCCTTGCCCTTCTGACGTTGGCCCCAGTGAGGTCTGTTTCACCCCTGCTGCAATGAATTTCACCCCAACAACCTTCTAGAAATGCTGTTGCCTATAACTGTAGAAAGTCACTCAAGTTAAAACACTTCAGTACTCTACCAAACATTACTCTCTCTACCATTCTCTATTCCCTTTAAATTTTAGCTAAGTTGTTATTTTAAATTTCATAACATGCCTGTGCCAGTGAAGAAAGCTTTTAAAATCAAAAGTATATTTTAAAGCTGTGATTCAAAGTGTATTGTGGGAAAAAATAAACATAGCTTAAGGAAGAATGACTGCTTTGGGTTGCAGTGATTCTCATAAGTAATGTTTACTTAATAGCACAGCTTTTATGGGATGCTTCATTGATTTATGCCTTGGGGAAAGTGTAGGACACAATATTCAATGTAAGAAAATTAATTGGAAGAATGTGCTAAGCACGGCTGAACAAAGGTCAAGTTTTTCACCACAACTGTTTATAATCTTTACAAATAAGACAAACAGCAGAGTGGAAAAAAATGAACAAAAGCTATTACATTTAAATTAGTTTGGATTTCTAGATCAGAACTGCATAGACTATAATGGATTTTCTTACAACCTAAAAACAAGCTAGAATTTATCAAGGAGTGACTCTCAAGCTGCCAGCTATGCTTTAATGTTGTATAATACTAAGGCAATGTTCTTCATGCCCAAGGGAATCATTAAATCAACAGGTAGGTTGATGTCCTGGATCACTAGCAGAAATGATACATTTTGAGATGTGTTTCTGCTCCAGTTGTTGCCTAGTAAATTGTCTCACAATTGGGAAGAATATTTGGATTTCAGAATGACAGTGTGCTAAAGAACAAACAGCAATTACACAACCATATTGTAAACATGCACTGAATAGAATGCTTTTAGTTTTATACAACTAATGGAAACTGCATTGTCTTGTATTAAGCTCTTTGCAGAGATTCCTTTCAGGTAAATATTTGTAGATTTGTCACACTACAATAAATAGAGTGCTCCCTTTCACTGCAGAAATATAATGAAAAACATCTGTACAGTATCATCAAAAATGCATTGTTCCTTACTAAAATATAAAAATCATATTAACAGTAGCCATTCTATGGCTGCTGTAGGGTACTATGCACCTTTTTTTATTATTGTAGTCAACTGCCCTGAGTTCTCAAGGTCATGCCTCTTTACACATCAAGAACTTTATGCAGCCTACTGGAAAAGTTTTACTGTGGTTGTAAACTGTGCAATCAAATTCAATTACACTGATCTTGTACAATGTTCATTCCAGTCCTAGATATGGCCACCATGTGACCGTTCTACTCATTGTATGATGTCACTGTGGCTAAACAGTGCCAGTATGATCCCTGTATGTGGGTTACTAAATGTTTGGAGGCAGGGTAGAAATTTTGATTCATTTGTGTACAGTTTGCCTTGTAAGTTGATGAACTGGAATCAGATTTTCCAGTAAAAGCATTGGTGGATCATTAACAGTGTAGTAAGATTAGTAATTTGGTTTACCAAAATGAATATAGGCAGGGTTTAGACTTAAAAGAGGTTTTATTGTGAGGCAAATTGTGAGGGTAACCCAGTGGATGGATACATTTCTAGTAAAGTAATCATGTATTGAGATGAAATGATCTGGAATAGCAGTTAGATTTAAAGGGATACTGAACCCAAATTTTTTTCTTTCATTATTCAGATAGAGCATGCAATTTTAAGCAACTTTCTAATTTGCTCCTTTTCTCAATTGTTCTTCATTCGCTTGACATTTTTATTTGAAAAAGCAGAAATGTAAGCTTACGAGTCAGCCCATTTTTGGTTCAGAACCTGGATAGCGCTTGTTGATTGGTGGCTAAATTTTATCTGGAGAAAGCACAAGAGAGAAAAAAGTTATAAAGTTACTGAGATAGTGGAGTTAATGATTAGAGTGAGTGGGAGTATTTGGACCCTGTCTTGCTAGAGAATCTGTGTGCCAAGCAGCGAATCACATGTCTATCAATGTATATAGTTTGTCATCTGTATAAACAATATTTAGGTACCGCTCTACTAAGCCAAGTCTCCGTGCCTGATAGCATATTGGGGAATAGGCCTGGAAATCTTCCCTTTGTATATAACATCCTATAAGAATCCAAAATATTTACTTTTAACGCACGTGGATTAGCACACGTATTACAAGTTGACAGTAAATTGTTTGCATGCAAGTAAAACCCGATGCACGCTAACTTCAGGACTTAGGATATCACAACTGCATTAACTTCTTCATCCCATAGACCATGGAGCATGCAACACTGCGTTAGACCTACAATGCTAAACCGGAAGGTAGTTATAAATAATTTTACATTCCAATGTTTTTACATAGAAGAAAATGTGCTTTTTATTTTTAACTATATATTTATATATGTATATGATTTTTTTTGTAAAATATATATCAATACTAATAATCCCAGCACTCAGATCTTCAATAACTTGTCGTTTTTTTTTATTTAGGGCTAGATTACAAGTGGAGCACTTAATTATACCCGCTCCCGCAAATGGGCAAATTAACCAGCCTCGCAGTAGCAATTAGTGCTCTGAAAATTAACCAGCAATCCGATCTCTGGTTAATTTCCTAAAAGTGCCCCTAATGCCCTCAAAAAAGAGGGCATTATAATTTTGGCTTTAAAGTTGATGGGAGTGGATTATTAGAAAATAAATGGCATTTACATGTTCACCTGCAATTTACTTGTAATACCAGTAAACATTAGCGTGCTCTGGTATTACAAAGCAGAGCACTAATATTGCTTGCACACAAGCGATATTTAGGGCTCCACTTGTAATCTAGCCCTTAGTAAGCTTTAACAACCATTTTATCAAATTCTGATGTTTTGGTCTGGGATTCGGTCCTCTACCAAGGGTACAATATCTTTTAAGCAAAAGAAAGAAATTAATATTACCTTATCTTCAGGCTCCTAATTGTGGTAGATCAGTCAAACATAGTATGTAAAAAAATAGAAGTGATGTCATCCCTGTTCCGGAGTCATACACATATTCTACTCTCAACCGGGGCACACAATAATGTTCCACACAGAGCCAATTATATCAGTTGCCATAGCAACATGAAACCCCCCCCCCCCCTGTAAAGCTACAATGCTAAAAATAAAGACCAACCAAAAATACAGTGTTATCAAACCACACAGTCCATGGTGTGTAACTATATTAAATTACCCAATTTGTGTCAGCATACTAATTATAATATCTACTTAAACAAAAATTGACCAAATCCAGAGCAGGCAGGATTCACCATACCGGCACAATATTAATAGTGCAAAAAAACCTTTGGAAATTACAATTGTCATCTGGTAGCAGTATCAATTAACCCTATACTATATACTAAACCTACTTAAATGGTGGGACAAATAGTGAGAACAAAAATATTGTATCTATATAGAAAGCATACATTACAGTAGTGGTATGTATATTATCATTATACACACAGAAGTACATTACTGCACATCACTGTATAATACCTCCAAATCTATAGCATCATTAATACTGACAAAAGTGACCATTTAAACATATTTATCACTCTGATAAGAAGCAAGATAGAGGGACTTGTCTATTCAAACCCCCTGGGGTTAGATTTTAAAGTTTATATATCAATTCAGCCTCCCAGCATAATATTGGCGTCTTTATATTACTACCTCTCAGGTTCCTCTTGATTTGACCAATGGGCATACAATGCAGGTCAACCACCCCTTGCCTGGGCTCTACAACATGTTATGCCTCTGGATGTTCACTGGATCCTGTCTTGATAGCCTGTCAAATTGTGGATTTATGGTAAGCAATCTTCTCCTTTAAGAGGCTGTCTGTCTTACCCACATACATAAACCTACATGGGCACTTAATGATGTATATATACCACCATGGCAGATGAACATATTAACCTGTGCTTCAGGGCAATTTTTTTGCCACAGTTGGTGTGCTATACTAAATAAGTATTCCCTTGACTTGATGTTGATTGTTATGACGGAGTTGGCAAGGGAGTTTTAACAAAGGGAAGTTTGTTATGGTAAATTGTGACTACTTAACACAGGGTTTATAGTTGGTTATCTGGACAGTCTGATAGTGGTTACAGTTGAAGAAGAGGTGGTGGCAGAACAAATAGAGAACCCAAAGATTTAGAATCTAGCAGCAGTGGCAATAGTGAAGTTGAGGAATTAGTGTAAGGTATTGGTTCCAGTGCTCATGTTTTTCAGAGCAGTACAGGGGGAGTTAGCCATTATTAGAGAAATGATTAAAAGTTTTAAAGTTACTAATTTAAATACCCTTAAGGAAGATAAGTTCACTGATTGGTTGGATACATTTTCCATACCAAATGAATCTTTTAAAGAGGAATTAAAGGTCTTTAAGTAAAGGAAGTTTGCTAATGTAAATTGTGACTAAACTTAATACAGAGTTAATAGGTGGTTATCTGGACAGTCTGATAGTGGTTACAGAAGAGGTGGTGGCAGAAACAATAGAGGGCACAAAGGTTTAGAATCTAGCAGCAGTAGCAGTAGTGAAGGTGATGAATTAGTGCAATGTAGGGGTACTAGTGGTCAGGTTTTTCAGAGCATTACAGGTGGAAACACTGCTGTCCCATCAGAAGGGGTAGGAGAAGCAGCAAACAAATATTTAAGAAGTGCAACCAGTAGAGGAACAAAAGGTAATTTATAATCTTAGTAATCACCAGCTATCAAAAAGCAGAGGAATCTCTGCTATACAAAGTGAGTCACTAGCAGCAACAGCCGGCATCCTGGAGGAAATGCTGATCATAGAGTGCTGTCATCATAGGTAAGAGACAGCCAATATTGAAGTCACAGTAGTGGTAAGGTGCAAGCTGGAAAGGAGGAACCAAACCGCCAAATGATAGAAACAAGGAGGAAATGTTCAAAAAGCAAAAAGGAGGAAATGATGGCACTACAGAGGTTGTTGCCCTAAATAGTTATAAAAGATTAAACCTCGTATTATAAGGTAGAGTATTAAGAGCTATTGGGCGGGTGCTGTACATTAGACAAGAGAAGTGCATGCAAAAAATTCAGTACATAACTGAACAAGAATGTACTTGTAGCACTCAACAACTTATATTTCAAAGGTAATACACGTAGGAACAGCAATGACAAAGTACTAATGTGAATATCTGGTTCAAGATTGGATAAAACTTAACTTTTATTAATAAAAAAATAAAAAATAATGAAAAAAAATAAAGAGAACCTGGCCTAAATGTTAAAAACACAGTAACGTGGAATCCACTGGGCCTCTAGAGTAGGTCAGTAGAAGAGCTAAATGCATTACATGGGACTGAATCTCGGAGTCTCGGTAATAACACACAGTGCCGGGGCTGTAATGTAAGAGACCTGAAGGATGGTCTGTGAGGTGGAATAGTGTCTGCAATAAATATATATATGGGGACACCAATGTGTCAAACAACACTATAAGGTTATTAAGCTGAAAAATCCAACTTCGTATTGTCTGGAAGTAAACAGGATATTCTCTGACATATAGTGAGTAATGTGGTAAGTAAAAGCCTGGTCCACAGCTGTCAATCCAGATACTATATATATAAAAATAGTGTAATGTAACGGTAATAGGTAAGTATCAAACTACCAGGCTGAGACCAGGGCGATTGCTAAAATAACAGTATACTCCAGGACACCTTAACACAACAGCTGAGAATTAGGCAGTGGGGGACATCAGGGAAGTCTCATACAAATGGTATGAGGTTACCCCAAGTTAAATCAAAATGAAAATATTGTACAAGGAGTGGATTCCCAACTGTAAGGTCAGTGGGCTAGATAGCAGTAATTCTAATAGTAGAATGGCCTAGAATTCGTTACTGCTAAATAAAACAAATGGAGAGAGGTCCCTACTCCCCCTAACATGTTTTGCAATTCAGCTTTTTCAAAGGTTGAAAAAGGTTGAAAAGGTCCGAATTCTAGGCCATTCTACTATTACAAAATAAGAGCTACATTATATCTGCTTCAGTTAAATACTTATTATGTTGTCGGCTGTTTTACTTTTCAGTCGTAGCGAGCATTATATTATGTATTGACTCTAATCCTGGTTGTCTCTCCTTTGGGGCGACACTTATGTAATGTTTGTACGCCTTTGCTAGCATAACAGCCGAGTGGTGTATCCATAATAATAACTACAGTATTTTACCTGTAACTATAAATTACAGCACCCGGAACTTTGGGGGCTTTTCTCTTATAATATTCAAACTATATTGTACTTATAGATCAAGGTGTTATTGAATTACGGTACAACGATAAGGCATACTAGACTGTGGTTAATACTAAATAGACTTCAAATGCCCAATAACTAAAAACTCTAATGTGGTAATATATACTTGGCATTTTTTAGTCTATATAGACAAATTGGTATTATTATTTAATCCTCGACTGGCTCTTAGTGTTTAAAATTTGGTAATCTAACACACAAGTTAATTACACCGACTATCCCTGTTACCTGTGCCAATTTCATTTAACCCTGATATCCTGACTATTCCCTCTTTGCTATTCAGTGAGTTATTTGATCCCAGCTCCCTGACACACCAGTCAGGTATTTGTTAATATAAAACTTAATAAACGCAGAAAAACTAATTCATGCGACCAACATTCATTGCACAGTAGTATAATAGCAGAACTTCTGCTTGCCAATAATAACACACTGCGTGCTAAATATTTTATGAGAAAGCCTAATAATTGGCCAATGAGTTTGTATGATAATATAATATATATTCAGCACTTCCCAGGCCTTCTGAGAATGTTATATTTAGTACAGATTGTTGGGCAATCATAAAGCTGCAGTTTACAAATGCTACAAGTGTACCATACTATTGACTTTTTATATAACGGTTCAATTGGTTCACTCTTATATTCAAACGTTTTTTCTGCTATACCGTTGAGCAATTCATTAATATATAACTTAACAAATGCAGAAAAACTAATTAATATGACCAACACTCATTGCACAGTAGTATAATAGTGGTACATCTGCTATCTAATAATAATACACTGTGTGCTGAAAATTTTATAGGAAAGCCTAATAATTGGCCAATCAGTTTGCATGATAAAATATTATATACCCAGCTCCTCTGAGAGTGCTATATTTAGTACAGATTATTGGGCAAGCGATAAGCTGCCATTTTTTATACTACAAGTGTACCTCACTGCTTACTTTTTTGGTCCACTTTTATATTCGAACATTTTTTCTGCTACACTGTTGAGCAATTACTGCTATCTAGCCCACTGACCTTACAGTTGGGAATCCACTCCTTGTACAATATTTTCATTTTGATTTAACTCGGGGTAACCTCATACCATGTGTATGAGACTTCCCTGATGTCCCCCACTGCCTAATTCTCAGCTGTTGTGTTAGGGTGTCCTGGAGTATACTGTTATTTTAGTAATCGCCCTGGTCTCAGCCTGGTAGTTTGATCTTACCTATTACCGTTACATTACACTATTTTTATATATATAGTATCTGGATTGACAGCTGTGGACCGGGCTTTTACTTCCAGACAATAAGAAGTTGGATTTTTCAGCTTAATAACCTTATAGTATTGTTTGACACGTTCGTGTCCCCATATATATATTTATTGCAGACACTATTCCACCTCACGGACCATCCTTCAGGTCTCTTACATTACAGCCCCGGAACAGTGTGTTATTTCTGAGACTCCGAGATTCAGTCCCATGTAATGCATATAGCTCTTCTACTGACCTACTCCAGAGGCCCAGTGGATTCCACGTTACTGTGTTTTTAACATTTAGGCCAGGTTCTCTTTATTTTTTTCATTATTTTTTATTTTTTTTTATTAATAAAAGTTAAGTTTTATCCAGTCTTGAACCAGATATTCACATTAATACTTTGTCATTGCTGTTCCTACGTGTATTACCTTTGAAATATAGGTTGTTGAGTGCTACACGTACATTCTTGTTCAGTTATGTACTGAATTTTTTGCACAAGGAGGAAACGGCTGCACAACGGGTCATTCAAAATATATCAAAATGTATTTGAACGTACCAAATGGCAGGAACATACCAAGGCAGACAGATGGAACAGAAAAAAGGCAGTCTTTTTCTGTTCCATCTGTCTGCCTTGGTATGTACCTGCCATTTGGTACGTTCAAATACATTTTGATATATTTTGAATGGCCCATTGTGCAGCAGTTTCCTCCTTGAATCTTTGCTATCTAAGGTTTGAATTTTGCTTTAGCATATATCCCTAGCGATTTTGAAATTGATATTGAGTTATACAAGATTTTTTGATTATTGAACATTAAAGGGACATAAAACAGGTTGAGATCTGTGCATATCCTAAAAGGGCTAATTAATTAAAAATAGTTTGCATAAAAAATTGTTTAAAAAGTGCTGGCAAGTATCATAAAATAATTCTCAAAATTAAGCTAAATGAATTACATAGCTAAGCTGCTTGGAGCAGCCAACTCCACCCCCCTCCCCCTTTATCAGTGTTTGGACACATGCATTTTATTTCAACTGAGTTCACAGCTTCTAGGCATGCTCAAGTAGATCCCTATGTACTTTTGCATTCTACCAAAACAACAATAGATAGATACAGCCATAGAAATGTATGGGGGGGAGTTAGAGCTTTACAATTCAGAAACTAAAAAGAAAGGGTTAATGGTGAGGCACTGCAGTATAAATTTCTGCAGTATAAATTTGCAGGTAAAGTAATTAAAGTACATATTATATTTTGTCTCTATCCCAATTTGTTTTATGTCCCTTTAAGGAGAAATTCAGTGGATTTTCCTCAGATAGGAGATCTATTCTTAGTCTAAATTTACCACAGATTTTAGTAGCATAAATGCTTTTTTTAAACATTTACGACAAACCAAGAGGGATACTTATCAAGCCATCAACCGCAAATACGCTGGAATTCTGCAGCGTAATTGCAGAGAGCTTGTTCCCCTTAGTTATCAAAGTCTACAGACCAGCAAAAGTAGAAATCTGTGATGTAACATACGATGCGCCGGTCTCAGTCTGACACAGATCGATGCTTACGTCACTACAGATGTTCTGAATGCAAATTCGGCACTATCTGACTACTTTTGCTAGTTAGCAAATATCTAACAGGTACGCTCGCCACTATTCCGGCCCAGCGTACCTGGTTTTCAATCCATCGCCCTGAAGGCGGCGGATGCCATAGAAATCAATGGGAGTCTGAAAGCAGCGAAAGCTCATGTTCACTGCTGCCCGATATCCCATTGATTCCTATGGGAGAATAAAAGTTACGTTTACACCTAACACCGTAACATGTACCCCAAATCTAAACGCCCTTAATCTGCCACCCCCTACACCGCCGTTGATAATTTATTTTTTATTTTGTGTAACTTAGTGTTTATTTTATTTTTGTAACTTAGTGTTTGTTATTTTTTGTAAATTAGTTGTTAGTTTTTTGTAAATTTGTAATTTTTTATTATAGATTTAAATTATTTGAGTCGGGTTAGGTGTTTAAATATATAATATAGTTAATTTAATTTGTAGTTTAATGTAATTTTAGTCTAATAGTTAGGGTAGATTAATTATTAGTTTAATATAGTTTAGTGTAATTTTATTATAATAGTTAGGGTAGATTAATTATTAGTTTAATATAGTTTAATTTAAATCTAAAGGTAAGTTTAAATGTATTATAAGATAGGGATGAGTTAATATTTAATGTACAGTTAGCGTGTTGTTAGGTTTAGGGGTTAATAGGTTAATTTAGTTTATAGCGATGTGGGGGGCTGGCGGTTTAGGGGTTAATAGCTTTATTTAGTTGTGGTGGGCTCCGTGAGCAGCGGGATAGGGGTTAAAAACATAATGTAGGTGGCGGTGGTGTAGGGGGCGGAAGATTAGGGGTTAATAACATAATGTAGGTGGCGGCGGTGTAGGGGGTGGCAGATTAGGGGTTAAGAACATAATGTAGGTGGCAGCGGGGTCCGGGACTGGCGAGATAGGGGTTAATAACTTTATTAGAGTTGCGGTGGGCTCTGGGAGCGGCGGTTTAGGGGTTAATAACTTTATTTGGTTGCGGCGGGATTCGGGAGCGCCGGGATTGGGGTTAAAAAGTTTAGTATAGTGGCAGTGTTTAGTGACAGTATACAAATAAAGCTGGGAAAAAGCTGAATAGCAGCGAGATTAATGACTGTTTAGTTAACAACAGTCCGCTGCTCATTGCCCCATACTTGGTGCGCGGCTTTTTGACAGCTTTTTTGTTAAATAAGGAGAACGTATTCAGGTCCGCAGCAGCAATGTTAGGCGATGTCAGGCGAGCGTATTGGTGCCGTTGAATGCAAGTAAGTTGACGGCTTGATAAGTAGGCCTCCAAATCTAGGGGCTTCATGTAGTAAAGCATCAATTTGCTTGCCGACAGCATGTCTGATCTACTCGCTAGAACTCGTAGTTAGCGAGACGATGCCCGCTAGCCATATGTACTAAAAATTTGCTAAAAAATTTTCACATCTAATCCGCATCGAGCAAAGGCGAATAATTGATACATCTGACAGCTCGCTAGAAGTGAATGTACTATTATGTTTTTAGAACTTGTCAGCCAGTTTTGTCCCACGTAAATGCAAGGTGTCAGAGACGTCACATTTGTCGCAGTAAGTTAATTCAGCACTACATAAAGGCAACTTTATGTAATTTTTAGTCAGAAAATGTATTATTCCGGAAACTTGTCGACCTTATATATTCCTTATTCTAAAAATAAGTATGGCTACTTCAGGACCAGATTCGCACACAACCAAATCCAGGAATACCACTTCTCACACCAGCAGAACCTGTTTCTTGTTGATATGGTACTGGACACTTATGAGTACTTATTCGGTTGTCGTGCCAAGCAAACTTCCCATAAAAAAAACAAGTGTATGGCATTGTATATGTAATGCTGTAAGTGCCCAGGGTCCCCCCCAAAAAAATAAGTTCACCAGATAAAGAAGAGCTACAACGACATCAAAAGATTTTCCAAAGCAAAATTGGCAAAAGAAAAATATTCTTCACCTGCTACCGGAGGAGGACCAGCTTATGTTGTCAATTTGACAGATTATGAGCAGAAGATGGTCCAGCGTTTAGGCCCCAAGGTTATTAGATGGATTACAGACGACTGTGACAGAGACCTGAGAGGTATAATTTTTATTTATTCTATAGCATTACATTTCAAATAGTATATTTACATGTTATTCCTGTTATAATAATCTAATACTGTTACTTTTGACAATTTTGTCTTAGGTGTACATGTATGAAAACTCATGTTATTTGGCGACAGTTTGGGTTATCCCACATATAGGCCTATCTTGCACTGATTTAATGATGCATTTTCTATTATTCACATTCAAACTATATTAAAAACTGTGAATTGTACTCCTTACTTTATAGAAAGTACCTTTATTACACATTACACTTTTTCTTTATATACCATTTATTCATAATTTTATGTATTTTTTATATTTTGGATTACATGTTTGTTAGCCTATCCTGACCGACCACATATTTAATTTTTTGGACATACTTGCATTTAAAGGGCCGTGATACCCAAATGTTGAGACACTTGAAAGTGATGCAGCAGAGCTGTAAAAATCTGACTAGAAAATATCACATGAACATCTCTATAAAAAAAGTTCCTCAGTAGCCACATCCCATTGTAAAGGACTTCTAAGCAGCAAATCAGTATGTCTGTTTCGGGACAGGCAAAGGAGCAAGCTTCGTGATCACTCATCTTATTTCCCTATTCAGTTTAAGGAAGTTTACTATGAGAGTTAAGTGAAATCTCATGAGATCACAGTAAAAGAGTTCATAACCTCAGCAATGTTGATGCTGATTGGCTGCTGTTCATTTCTTCATTTATTTATTTTTTACCTGCAGCTGGGCAGTAACTGAAAGATAACTTTTTACACAGAACTTAATCTGCTGAGCTGAGGAAGTTGTGAGGTAAAATATTTTCCTTTTTTACATAGAAATTCTCAGGTGATATTTTCCTGTCAGCTTTTTACAGTTATATTGTATCAGTTTCAAGTGATTTAGCATATGAGTATTATGTCCCTATAATCAAACAAAGTGTTGATGGGCACTAAAAGCGGAGTAAAAACAGTCAAATAATTAAACAATTTCACTCAAAATGTTAAATTACAATTACAATTTAATTAAAATAAAAACAAGGGGAAAATAAAAAACATTTGTAAGAAATATATTTCTATATATAGTAAAACTCCTTATAGCATTAGAACAACAGCAAGAACTATTTGCAGATGTATAGAATTAAATCTATTAGCTGTTAAGCAAAAAATAAATTAAAACATTTTTAATAAAAGACTTCCAGCATTTATATAAAAACACATGAAATTAGCTCTTTGAGGCTACCCAAATGGTAAAGGTGAATAATATAGTTCTGGGACGTCTCCCAATATGTAAACAATTAGGCTTAGATGGTACACTTTTGGCCTATATGCACTTAGCCGTGTACTGCAGACAAAATATTCTTTATTAGTTTGGTGATAGGCCTAATAAAGCAGATGAATCATATATAGGTATAGTCAGTACTTGACTTTCAGCCAGATTACGAGTTTTGAGCGATATAGGGAAATTAAAGGCCGCAGCATTTTCGGCGGTATTTCACTCCCTATAGCGCTGGTATTATGAGTTTAAAAAAAGCCGGCGTTTGCGGGGGATATGGCTGTGTTGAGCTCCATACCGCACACAAATACCAGCGCTGCTTTAAGCGTTACGTGCTTGTGCCCGATTTCCCCCTAGACAACAATGGGGAGAGCCGGCTAAATAAAAACCTAACACCTGCAATCACGGAGCGTAAAGCTCCATAGCACAGCCCCATTGATGTCTGTGGGGAAATTTTTTTTTATGTTTAAACCTAACACCCTAACATAAACCCCAAGTCTAAACACTCCTAATCTGCTGCCCCCAACATCTCCGCCACTTACATTGCACTTATTAACCCTAATCTGCTGCACCTAACATTGCTGCCACCTACATTACAGTAATTAACCCCTAATCTGCTGCCCCCAATGTTGCCGCAACCTAAACTACTCTTATTAACCCCTAATTTGCTGCCCCAAAATTGCAGCAACCTAACTACATGTATTAACCCCTAATCTGCTGCCCCCAATGTCGCCGCCACTATACTAAAGTTATTAACCCCTAAACCTAACCCCAACCCTAAAACCCCTAACTTTAACATAATTAAAATAATGACAAATAAAAATGACAATTAATACCTAAATTATTCCTATTTAAAACTAAATACTTACCTGTAAAATAAAACCTAAGCTAGCTACAATATAACTAATAGTTATATTGTATCTAGCTTATGTTTTATTTTTATTTCACAGGTAAGTTTGTACTGTATTTATTTTAACTAGGTAGATTAGTTATTAAATAGTTATTAACTATTTACTAACTACCTAGTTAAAATAAATACAAATTTACCTGTAAAATAAAACCTAACCTGTCTTACAGTAAAACCTAACATTACACTAAAATTAAATACATTACATTAATCAAATACAATTAACTAAATTACAAAAAAAATAAACACTAAATTACACAAAATAAAAAAAGAAATGATCAAATATTTAAATTAATTACTCCTAATCTAATAGCCCTATCAAAATAAAAAAAGCCCACCAAAAGATATCAGCTTTTTTACCTGGCAAATAAAAATACATTTGGATTGGCATTGCCCTTAAAAGGGCATTCAGCTCTTTTACATGCCCAAACCCTAAGCTAAAAATAAAACATATATATATTTTAGACAAGAGCTGATTGGAAGTATGTGCTTAGGTAATAAAAAACAGAGTACACGATTGAATGATAAAGGTTCCACTGCTATACTAAAAAAAGCTATACACATAATAGTGATATGTACAGCGGGCAGGACTACTGCACACGTCAATCTTCTTGAAGGAGCAATCAGATTGTGGAAGTGGCTAAAAGCATCCACTAGTTGAATTCCCCCATTTACTGTGAACGGTTTCTTCCTTGTGACGTGCACAGCGGGAGGGACTGCTGTACACGTCAATCAACTGAAGGCAAAAAAAAAAAGACGGAAGGAAGCATTCATGTGTCTGAAAGCACGGCTCGGATCCTACTGACGTGTACAGCGGGCGGGACCGCTGTACACATCAATCTAATGAAGGAAAAAAAGTTAGAAGAACATAGAAAGCGTTCTTTTGTCATGAAAGCGCAGGTAGGATGACAGTGATGTGTATAGCAGGCAGGACTGCTGTACACATCACTTTAGTATATGAGACTCAAAATGTGAAGAGGGAAAGGGGAAATATAAAATAATGAAAGCGCAGGTATAATCCTAGTTATGTGTATAGCAGGCAGGACTGCTGTACACATTTCTAGAATCATCGGTAGTAAAATTTGTAAGTAAAATGTAAAAAAAAAGAAATTACAAAAAATTAGAAATTTTGTTGAACATCTGTATGTTGAGGTAAATTATAAATCGTATATTTTGTGCAACTCATGCGGAAAAGTAACAAGCACTGACAGGCTGTGGTTATTATGCTTGTAATGAATTACATATGTTCAATAGTCCAGATGGCTAAGCTTTTGATTGGGTAGAAAAAAGGGAAGAAAAAAAAAAACAGAGGAGGGAGGCTGGCAGGTGAGCATTATCTATAAGATATTAGATGAATAAAAATAATGTATTTAAAAGAAGTAATAAATAAAAAGAAGAGGTTTTTATAACAAATATGGCATGAACTTTCATTTTTAAAAAAGTTATATTGGAAAGTTTACCATCCCTTTAAATGGACAGTCAACAACAGAATATGTGTTGTTTAAAATGCAACTTAAATAAAAAAATATGTAAATACTTGTATCACCAATCTTGCTTTGTTCTCTTTGTTCTCTTGATATTTTTTAGTTGAAAGCAAAACCTTTGAGGTGCATATGCTAATTTTTTATACCTTGAAGGCCGTCTCTAATCTGAATGCTTTTTGACATTTTTTCAAAACTAGAGGGTGTTATTTCATGTAAGTCATATAGATAACATTGTGCTCACGCACGTGGAGTTACTTAGGAGTAAGCACTGGTTAACTAAAATGCAAGTCTGTCCAAATAAATGAAATAAGGGTGCAGTCTGTAGAGGCTTGCATATAAGATAATCCCAGAGGTTACTTTAATTTTTTAAAACAACAAAAAATTCTGTTGTAGACTGTCCCTTTAAAGTCATATTAAATTAGCATATGAGCAGTCCAAGTTTAAGCTTCCAACTAAGAATAATAAGAGAACAAATCAAAATAGGTGATAAAAGTACATTGTAAAGTTGTTTAAAATTACTTTCATAATTTTAATCGTGAAAGTTTATTTTGTAAACAAATGAAGATACCTTTGTCGATCATATCTGTAATTGTAGCAACCATTTTATGTTCCTTCACATAAATTGGTGTTGATTGTCTGTCATCCACTTGTATTTTAACTTTTTTCAAAGAAGGCACATGCCAAACCAATTCCAATTTCTGAAAAGCAATACCAAACATTTTGAGTAGTTTTGTTAATATTACAAACCACTATCAAATTAATCAATGGTTACTACCGTTGGATAAACTTTGTCTATTTATATTGTCCTCTCTTCGAACAATAGAACTCCCATCACTTAGACGTGTTACATCTTCATCAAGATCAATGTAATAATGTTTGTCAAGTATATCTAATCCCCCTCATGTAAACTTACAGGAATATCTACACGTGTATTAGAAAAATTCCTTGAACATTTAAAATTAAAATGTAATCTTTATTCTAATCATAATATTTAAACATTAAATTCATAAAATGTTTTTTCAGAAATGTAGAATCCATTGTGTGTCTTTCTTGTACTAGTAATTTGCCTGTTTGTGTGGTTATAGCCAAAAATCTCACTCCACTCCACTGCTTTTTGGAGACATCTGTCGGTCGGTCCATCAGTGTCAAAGGAAGGGGTGGCAAAGATGCCCTACTATTTGGTGTTTCAATTCTAATTTCTCTTAAATAACGAGGAATCTTTTTAACCTTTGATTTAGTTCTCTTCATATCTATTTAGAAAAATTAGGATACATTTTATTTAATTATTATAGATATATTAATGTTAGCAATAATTATGTTAGTAAAATTATGGTAACATAGAGCATATACCACATGCATGCTCCAAACATTGAATTAATAATAATTTTTTTCATGTTCCCTTCACACTTTATACTTTATTAACAAACTTACATGTAATTTTTTTTTTTACAATATAACTAGTTGATTTTTAAAGACATATGAAACACATTTATTTTTATTACATGGCTAAGATAGAGCATGTGATTATAAACTTTTTTTTAAATCTATTAATATTCCAAATTGTTAATTTTAATATATTTGTATCTTTTTATATAAATTATTTTATTTAAGATTAGGAGCAAGCCCATTTTCTAAGCATATTAAAGGGATACTATACACAAATTATTTATTTTATCATTCAGATAGAGCATGCCATTTTAAACAGCTTTCTAATTTACTCCTATTACAATTTTTTCTTTCGTTCTCGTGCAATCTTTCGGCTAGATTACGAGTTTTTGTCGAAAAGGCTGTGCGGTGCCAACGCTCCTTTTTTTCTCACCGCCCACATAAGACAACGCTGGTATTATGAGTTTTCTGCAAGCCGGCGTTAGCCTAAGAAAAGTGAGCGTTGAGCAAAATTTAGCTTCACATTTCACCTCAATACCAGCACTGCTTACGTTAGCAGTAAGCAGGTAAAACGTTCTTGTGCACGATTTCCCCATAGGAAACAATGGGGCTGAGCTGGCTAAAAAAAACCTAACACCTGCAAAAAAGCAGCGTTCACCTCCTAACAAAGCTCCATTGTTTCCTATGGGGAAACAAAATTTACGTTTACACCTAATACCCTAACATGAACCCCGAGTCTAAACACCCCTAATATTACACTTATTAACCCCTAATCTGCCGCCCCCGACATCCTCGCCACCTGCATTATATTATTAACCCCTAATCTACCGCTCCAGACACCGCTGCCAACTACATTATACTTATGAACCCCTAATCTGATGCCCCCAACATCGCCGAACCCTACATTTTATTTATTAACCCCTAATCTGCCCCCCCAATGTCACCGCAACTATATTAAATTTATTAACCCCTAATCTGCTGCTGCCAACGTCGCCACCACTATAATAAATTTATTAACCCCTAAACCTAATTCTAACCCTAACCCTAACACCCTCTAAACTTAAATATAATTTAAATACATCTAAATAAATTTACTATAATTAACTAAAATTATTCCTATTTAAAACTAAATACTTACCTGTAAAATAAACCCTAACGCCTAGATTTAGAGTTTTGTCGGTAACGACATGCGTAGCTAACGCTGGCTTTTTTTTCCCCGCACCTTTTGAATACTGCTGGTATTTATAGTTCACAGAATGGCTGCGTTAGGCTCCAAAAAGGGAGCGTAGAGCATAATTTACCGCCACTGCAACTCTCAATACCAGCGGTGCTTACGGACGCGGCCAGCTTAAAAAACGTGCTCGTGCACGATTCCCCCATAGAAAACAATGGGGCATTTTGAGCTGAAAAAAACCAAACACCTGCAAAAAAGCAGCGTTCAGCTCCTAACGCAGCCCCATTGTTTCCTATAGGGAAACACTTCCTAAGTCTGCACCTAACACCCTAACATGTACCCCGAGTCTAAATACCCCTAACCTTACACTTATTAACCCCTAATCTGCCGCCCCCACTATCGCTGACACCGGCATATTTTTTTAACCCCTAATCTGCCGCTCCGTACAACGCCCCAACCTACGTTATCCCTATGAACCCCTAATCTGCTGCCCCTAACACCGACGACCCCTATATTATATTTATTATATTTATTAACCCCTAATCTGCCGCCCCCAACGTCGCCTCCACCTACCTACAATTATTAACCACTAATCTGCCGACCGGACCTCACTGCTACTATAATAAATGTATTAACCCCTAATCCGCCTCACTCCCGCCTCAATAACCCTATAATAAATAGTATTAACCCCTAATCTGCCCTCCCTAACATCGCCGACACCTAACTTCAAGTATTAACCCCTAATCTGCTGACCGGACCTCACCGCTACTCTAATACATTTATTAACCCCTAAAGCTAAGTCTAACCTTAGCCCTAACACCCCCCTAAGTTAAATATAATTTATACCTAATATAGCTACAATATAAATTATAATTATATTGTAGCTATCTTAGGATTTATTTTTATTTTACAGGCAACTTTGTATTTATTTTAACCAGGTACAATAGCTATTAAATAGTTAATAACTATTTAATAGCTACCTATTTAAAATAATTAAAAAAATACCTGTAAAATAAATCCTAACCTAAGTTACAAGTAAACCTAACACTACACTATCAATAAATTAATTAAATACAATACCTACAAATAAATACAATTAAATAAACTAACTAAAGTACAAAAAATAAAAAAGAACTAAGTTACAAAAAATAAAAAAATATTTACAAACATTAGAAAAATATTACAACAATTTTAAACTAATTACACCTACTCTAAGCCCCCTAATAAAATGACAAAGACCCCCAAAATAAAAAAATGCCCTACCCTATTCTAAAATTAAAATAGAAAAGCTCTTTTACCTTACCAGTCCTGAAAAGGGCCTTTTGCGGAGCAGATTGAGCTCGCATTCTATTGGCTGTTCCGATCAGCCAATAGAATGCGAGCTCAATCTGATTGGCTGATTGGATCAGCCAATCGGATTGAACTTGAATCTGATTGGCTGATTCCATCAGCCAATCAGAATTTTCTTACCTTAATTCCGATTGGCTGATAGAATCCTATCAGCCAATCGGAATTCGAGGGACGCCATCTTGGATGACGTCCCTTAAAGGAGCCTTCATTCGTCGGTAGTCCGTCGGGCCAGCAGGATGTTCCGCGTCGGAGGTCTGCAAGATGGATCCTGAAGAAAGAAGATTGAAGACCCCGCTTGGAAGATGACATCGCCCGGATGGAAGACTTCTTCAGCACCGCTTGGAGGATCACTTCATCGGATGGAAGACTTCTTCAGCGCCGCTTGGAGGATCACTTCATCGGATGGAAGATTTCTTCAGCGCCCCTTGGAGGATCACTTCTGCCGCTTCGGATCTCCTCTTCAGTTCCATCGGTGGCTCGGCTGAGTGAGGACGACTCAAGGTAGGATGATCTTCAGGGGGTAGTGTTAGGTTTTTATAAGGGGGGTTTGGGTTAGATTAGGGGTATGTGGGTGGTGGGTTTTAATGTTGGGGGGGTTGTATTTTTCTTTTACAGGCAAAAGAGCAGTTTTCTTTGGGGTATGCCCCACAAAAGGCCCTTTTAAGGGCTGGTAAGGTAAAAGAGCTTTGAACTTTTTTAATTTAGAATAGGGTAGGGCATTTTTTTTTATTTTGGGGGGCTTTTTTATTTTATTAGGGGGCTTAGAGTAGGTGTAATTAGTTTAAAATTGTTGTAATCTTTTTCTAATGTTTGTAAATATTTTTTATTTTTTGTAACTTAGTTCTTTTTTATTTTTTGTACTTTAGTTAGTTTATTTAATTGTATTTATTTGTAGGTATTGTATTTAATTAATTTATTGATAGTGTAGTGTTAGGTTTAATTGTAGATAATTGTAGGTATTTTATTTAATTAATTTATTGATAGTGTAGTGTTAGTTTTAATTGTAACTTAGGTTAGGATTTATTTTACAGGCAATTTTGTAATTATTTTAACTAGGTAGTTATTAAATAGTAAATAACTATTTAATAGCTATTGTACCTGGTTAAAATAAATACAAAGTTACCTGTAAAATAAATATTAATCCTAAAATAGCTACAATATAATTATTATTTATATTGTAGCTATATTAGGGTTTATTTTAAAGGTAAGTATTTAGCTTTAAATAGGAATAATTTATTTAATAAGAGTTAATTTATTTAGTTAGATTTAAATTATATTTAACTTAAGGGGGTGTTAGGGTTAGAATTAGCTTTAGGGGTTAAAAAATTTATTAGAGTAGCGGTGAGGTCCAGTCGGCAGATTAGGGGTTAATACTTGAAGTTAGGTGTCGGCGATGTTAGGGAGGGCAGATTAGGGGTTAATACTATTTATTATAGGGTTATTGAAGCGGGAGTGAGGCGGATTATGGGTTAATACATTTATTATAGTGGTGGTGAGGTCCGGTCGGCAGATTAGGGGTTAATAATTGTAGGTAGGTGGAGGTGACGTTGGGGGCGGCAGATTAGGGGTTAATAAATATAATATAGGGGTCGGCGGTGTTAGGGGCAGCAGATTAGGGGTACATAGGGATAACGTAGGTGGCGGCGGTGTGCGGTCGGCAGATTAGGGGTTAAAAAATGTTAATAGAGTAGCGGCGATGTGGGGGGACCTTGGTTTAGGGGTACATAGGTAGTTTATGGGTGTTAGTGTACTTTAGAGCACAGTAGTTAAGAGCTTTATAAACCAGCGTTAGCCCAGAAAGCTCTTAACTACTGACTTTTTTCTGCGGCTGGAGTTTTGTCGTTAGATTTCTAACACTCACTTCAGCCACGACTCTAAATTCCAGCGTTAGAAAGATCCCATTGAAAAGATAGGATACGCAAATGGCGTAGAGGGATCTGCGGTATGCAAAGTGAGCGTTAGACCCTTTCCTGACTGACTCTAAATACCGGCGGTATCCCAAAACCAGCGTTAGGAGCCTATAACGCTGGTTTTGAAAGCTAACACCAAACTCTAAATCTAGCCGTAAGATAGCTACAATATAACTAATAGTTACATTGTAGCCATCTTAGGGTTTATTTTTATTTTACAGGCAACTTTGTATTTATTTTAACTAGGTACAATAGTTATTAAATAGTTATTAACTATTTAATAACTACCTAGTTAAAATAAGTACAAATTTACCTGTAAAATAAACCCTAACCTAAGTTACAATTACACCTAACACTACACTATAATTAAATTAATTACCTAAACTAACTACAATTAAATACTATTAAATTAAATAAAATAAAGTACAAAAAACAAACAAAAACACTAAATTACAGAAAATAAAAAAGAAATTACAAATTTTTAAACTAATTACACCTAATTTAATCCCCCTAATAAAATAAAAAAGCCCCCCAAAATAAAAAAAATCCTTACCCTATACTAAATTACAAAATAGCCCTTAAAAGGGCTTTTTGCGGGGCATTGCCCCAAAATAATCAGCTCTTTTACCTGTAATAAAAAATACAATACCCCCCCCCCAACATTAAAACCCACTACCCACACACCCAACCCTATTCTAAAACCCACCCAATCCCCCCTTAATTAAACCTAACACTACCCCCTTGAAGATCACCCTACCTTGAGCCGTCTTCACCCAATCAGGCACAAGTGGACCTCCAGAGGGGCAGAAGTCTTCATCCGATCCGGCAAGAAGAGGACATCCAGACCGGCAAAAGTCTTCATCCAGGCGGCATCTTCTATCTTTTTCCATCCGGAGCAGAGCGGGTCCATCTTGAAGACATCCGACGTGGAGCATCCTCTTCCATCAGACGGCGACTGAAGAATGTAGGTTCCTTGAAGTGACGTTATCCAATATGGCGTCCCTTCAATTCCGATTTGCTGATAGAATCCTATCACCCAATCGGAATTAAGGTAGGAAAAATCCTATTGGCTGATTTTCAAAGACAACATCAGATGGTAAGTATACACAATGTATGGACTGGAGGAGGGGGATTTTGCACAATGATCCATCATATGGCATACAATTAGTTTCAATGTATTATTTAGTTTAGACATTATTAGATTTTTAGATAGTCAGAAAGGGATACTCTGAAGCACATAGTATTGCCAAAGTCATACATCAGATGTTAAGTCTGCACAATGTATCTGACTAAGCTTCACACTTGATTGATAGAACATAACACAAAAGACGATACATATGCTTAGTAAGCTATTGATTCAAATAGTTTAGGAAATAGGGGGTGCAGAACCATGTCAGACATTTTATTACTGATTTTATTTACAATTTATTTTCCATTAGGGAGATTACTTCATCTACTGAAGTGAAGAATACCAGACTGAAATTGAAGATGACTTCATCTACAGACTGAAAGTGAAGAATACCAATGTGATCATGTCTGTGGCATTTTCAATCAACTGTGCTGACTTTGAAAAACATACAAAGACACGTTCACATGGTAAGTGGACAGAATTCTCAGGAACAAGCCTGTGGATGCAGGATACATCTTATGGGAAACACTTATGGTTCCTCCTTTTATTTTTTTAAGATAGTATTTCACAATCCTCTATATGAAAAATGATGAATAGGACACATAATGAAGATAAACTGATATTTTGAATATAATTGCCTTTCAAAGACCATACATCCAAGTTAGTTTGCACAATGGATGCTATTTAAGAATCATAGGAGGATTAATGTTCAAATAATTCATAATATATACATGTCCTATTTTAGAATAATTTTATTTTATATACATTACCCCTACTTTGTTCTAGAGAGGACTCGGATTGTGATCAATCAGACACATAAAGGGGATACATTTTATAGTTGACATTTAGTTATATTATTATTTTAAGGGACATGAAATATTACATTTAATTATGTCCCTTATACAATAGAATAATTAGGAATCTTTGTTCAAAAGTTGATATTATGCATTATTTTGTCTAATTTTAAATGTTAATATGTAAGTTAGTCATGTGTTCATTAAATAACCTAATTGATTTCAGATTTTAATATTTTTTTTCTTTCTTTCTTACAGATTTTAATTTTTGCTGAATTCCAAAACTAATATTGATTTTTATCCAATAAATTTCTTTACATACTATATTTTTATATTTTATTTATTGAAATACATATTATTTTATATATCTCAATCCCAGTAAGATAATAAGAAATACATCCTTCTAATATTATTAAATGTAAACAATATATTATTCCCATGACTGTTAAAGTATCTATTATCCAAGTACATGCCTGATATCAAATATACTATTCTGTTTTAATTTATTAAATGAAGAAAAATATCAACACAGCTTAACCAGATAATGAGTGTTAAAGTCTTGTGTCTTGTATCTTACAAAAGTTAAGATGGAGTTAGATACAGCCATCTAAGATTTGTTTGTGTGATTTAGAGATGTCAAAATCATAAAATGTTTATGACGAGGATATGCAGTATAAAGTCTACATACCAACTTTGTTCATTTCTCTTTTAAGTAATGAAAATGTTCAACTTGTCACATTCAAGTGAAAGTGTAGTTTAATGTTATAGTTACATTATAATATCTCTAATCTTTCTTGGGTACCAAAAAGCATTATTAAACAAATTATAGCTTTTTTGTTAGGGCTTCATTATTTGAAAGTTAACCTAGGTAGATTAAATTATCTTTAAATAAAACATGATAGTTTACTTTTTCTTTTCACATTTATAACAAGCTAGTTATTGTATGCCATATAGATGACTTTTCACTCTAGTGGAGTTGTTTTAAGGGACAGTTAATTATAGATATTTCTAAATATAATTTCTCACAATATACTCTTTACCTGTTGGAGTGTATAACATCTTTAGAAGTATTTCTGTTACCCTTGTATTTTATTTCTCCTATGGTATCTCCACCTATTCATAATGGTTTTGTCCTGAAGGCAAAGCTGTCTAAATACAGCCATTATAAGTGTTTCACTCCCAGTGGGGCATGCAATACATAAGGTAATACAAATTACAAATATTTTCAGTTGATTGCTTTGCAGATATAAGAAGTATGTATATGTTAAAATAATGTGATAAAGTTAGGAGATCAGACTATCTATCCAAACTAATATAAATATCTTGGATTTTGGCTTCAAAATAATAATTCATAGACTAACATGAACAATTTAATTTCATACATTATATACTCTGCTGATAATAAAATAATAAGGAATTGTAAACACATTAATTTTTAGAAATATTATAGTATACTGTCCCTTTAAGAGTCTGCACTGAATCATTTAAAAGCTCCATGAAAGGATGGAGATAAGCAGACATTTTACAAACAAGGTTCTCACACAGGTCAAATGTATATTCATATAACAGGATCGAACATGCAATAATTTGTAGTGTATTAAAGTAAATATCTTTTGGGTTTACTGTCCCTTTTAAATGTATATAAAATACACTTATATATTTAAATATGTTCTCATATTTACACCTGACTGCACAATGCATATTTAAAAAATTAACATAGTTTTATTTTAGAGCTTGTGATGGCTATTTAATGTTTATTTAAAGGGAAATGAAAAGATAATTAAATCTTCTAGGATTCAGGCATAGCAGATTTGAATCTAAAATAAAAATGGACTTTAATAATCACATATGGTTCATTCTCATGTTATCCTAAGTTTGCACAAATAATATGCATAGGCCTATGAGCAGCAAAGCATTACTGTGAAATATCTACTTATTTGTGGGTGGGCAAAAATACATAGTTTCAATGTTTAGCCAGATGTCTTATTATAATTTTCAATATTGCATATCTGCTCATTAAAGGGAGATTAAGCCAAAAACATTTATTTCATGATTTATATTGAAAATATAATTTTAAACCACATTCCAATTTACTTCTATTATCTAATTATCTTAATTCTTTTGATATACTTTCCTTTAAAAACATATCTAGATATGCTCAGTAACTGCTGATTGGTAGCTGCACATAGATGCCTTGTGTGATTGGCTCACCCATGTGCATTGCTATTTCTTCAGTAAAGAATATTTAAAGAATGAAGCAAAACATGTATTCTCTATCTGGATCCTGAAAGAAAATATTTGTGTGTAATGTCCCTTTAACAATAAAGACACCGTGGCAAAAATAAATATATGTGAGCAGTTGAGACAAATACAAGCTCGATTTTATTTTAATAATAATAAACAGAAATGTTGATTTATGGGAGATGGAACTAGCGTCTACTCTAAGCCCCTGGCTCGGGGGAGGGGTGTACCTAGTGACCACCAATAGAAGTCAAGTTAGAAAGGGGACCCCCCAAGCACCTACCAAACCAGAGGCAAAAGGGGAAAGCAAAATGGGAAAGCACTATAAGTTTACTACAGTTGAAATTTAATAACAGTTTAAAAACATACAGTATATATCATGGATCCATGAGATAAAATGACAGATAAAAACAGTTCAAATTATACAAACAATGTGCAAAATGTCGACAAAAAATAATCAGCAACAGATATTCAACGGTCCTAGACTGAGATTGCACGGGACTGGGTAATGGGTGTTAAACCATATAAAATCAAATAACTAGTGTCCAAAAGTGTTCAATAGTGCGAAAAATCCAAAATCCAAAATCCAGAATATTAATAAAATAAAAATAAAAATCCAGAGTCAATGTGATGAAAACATGTATGTCTTTAAAAATAGTGAGTTGTAATTCTGTGGCGAACAAGACAAAAAATGAAAAAATATGCAGTGTAGGCAAAGTGAAAAAATAATAGTAAAAATAGTCACCCAAACCTAAATCGATATTCCTTGTAGTGATCCCACAGTGTAGATAATCCTTGAGGGTGGGAGAGGAGGAGAAGTAGTGTCCACAGGAGTGAAAAAAACGGTCAGTCTTGATAAAGGCCTTACAGGGGCCGAAACGCGTCGAGTGAGTATTGGTAAGCCTATTCCATTTTATGTAGAATTGTGTGAAGTTACCTGCACCATATTTTTCTTTATATTTTAGGTGGATATCGTTCTTTGGGCCAATCTGGTTCAGTCTTTTAGTCGGTTTTTTTCACTCCTGTGGATACTACTTCTCCTCCTCTCCCACCCTCAAGGATTATCTACACTGTGGGATCACTACAAGGAATATCGATTTAGGTTTGGGTGACTATTTTTACTATTATTTTTTTCACTTTGCCTACACTGCATATTTTTTCATTTTTTGTCTTGTTCATAGACATACATGTTTTCATCACATTGACTCTGGATTTTTATTTTTATTTTATTAATATTCTGGATTTTGGATTTTTCGCACTATTGAACACTTTTGGACACTAGTTATTTGATTTTATATGGTTTAACACCCATTACCCAGTCCCGTGCAATCTCAGTCTAGGACCGTTGAATATCTGTTGCTGATTATTTTTTGTCGACATTTTGCACATTGTTTGTATAATTTGAACTGTTTTTATCTGTCATTTTATCTCATGGATCCATGATATATACTGTATGTTTTTAAACTGTTATTAAATTTCAACTGTAGTAAACTTATAGTGTTTTCCCATTTTGCTTTCCCCTTTTGCCTCCGGTTTGGTAGGCGGTTGGGGGGTCCCCTTTCTAACTAGAAATGTTGATTTGCAAATAAAAAATATAAAACATTTTCATCAAAGTTACGTCCATTATAAATACAATTTATGCATTTCACCATTTTTTTAAATATAGCGTGGTAAACGTATCTTGCAACATGAGATTCGCATCTTTAGAGATTTCTATTCTTATTTCACGCACTAGCACACAATCGATGTGCATTGTTGAGATTGTAAATACATTTAATAGAGCAATGTCAATACTTAACCATGAGTCACGATATTTCTTTTATAAACAATGAATACATACAATGTTTACTATTTAGAATCAAATATATATTTATGAAATAACAAGATCAATATTAAACATCGAAATGTGTAAAACATTTACTAATGTGACTGGATTATATCTACTATTATGAGTAAAATTAAAATCGAGTTCAAATGTAAACTAAATATATTAATATTTAACGGATTACGTATATTAAATATGCGTCACACATATACACATACCATTCTCAAAAATTACAAATAAGTCTACATGCCAAATGTAGAAACAGCACCTCCAGGAGGTATGTGTATGGAAGTTACAAAGATATGAATCCATGAAACATTAAGTAACGGCCAATCAGAGTTTATCACACAAACATAACTAAACTCAGTATGGCCTCACAGACATGCTTACAAAATTACAGTATTTTATCCAATCAGATGTACAGATACCATGTCCCATGGTATAGCTCATGTTTACTTCCCCATATAAAAGTCCATTACACGTTGCCATTTTTGTCAGTTCTCTAATGCCTGCTGGTCTAATTAATATATTGTCTATTTATGATATATATAACTCAGCAGGCAAGATGTCTCCCAGGTTCACATGGGCGGAAAGTACTGTACTGGTCATCGTGGTCGAGGAGTTTTATCCGCAGCTGTTTGGGACTAAGAAGAGGTTGACAAAGCTGAATATTAGGAGGGCCCTCTGGGTGTCTATCACCCTTAATGTTAAATCGGTGTGTAACATCCAGAGGACCACGGGGCAAATCATGCGGAGATTCTGGGATATCAGGTTGTGGATTCGCAATAAAGTCCTCCTTATGAAGGAGTGGGTAAAAGCCCATCAGAGGGATGGAAAGCAGGATCCACCCCCACGGAAACTTTTCCTGCAAGCTCATGAGGAAACTTTATGCACCCTCCTCAATCTCCGTTTCCCCCACAGATTTGCCTCCACACGCTCCTCGACCCCTTCTCAGTCCCCAGTTGCTGGCTCTGACACTCAAGACCCGGAGCCCAGTGCAGCAGCATCTCCAATCGGTGACGGGGGAGAAGGAAGTAGATAATCTAAACATGGTAAATATCAGACTTCATATAATATATTAATATTTGAGTATATATTTAAGCAATGTGTATAGTCATATATTCAACCTATATAGATCTCCCAACAGACATTACATATGATGGTAGATATCTGAATTTAGATTTGTCACACATGAAATAGGAATAATGATTTTTCTTGCGCTCTCCTGAATATGCGTCACATGGAAATGCGAATCAATGGAATCCCTATCATCCGCCATTTCATATATTGAATATCGAATCATACAAAAGTTAGAAATATTAATTGGTATCATTCAATCTTTACAAATATCCTATTTGAATATTGTGATACACACAATTGCAAATATATTCAAAAGCTTTACAAATTATTCTCATCACACTACTAGATACAAATAAATTTATAATCACAGATGTGCAATTATGCTTTTAATTATTGCGCAATAATCATGGGAGATATAATTGCGCAGAGACGTGAACATGTGTTTGCTGTAACAGTGGCATTTCTTTAGACATGTTTCTAAAATGTATACATTAATTAGTATATATGTGAAGAATACAGTATCCTGATTTTCAATCTTCTACATTACAAAAGCTATACTAGCAATATCAAAGTAAAATTGACCAATCAATGTCTAGCAATTGATGACAATGCAAGAAGACATAAAATTACTTAAAGGGACAGTCATCAACATAAAATACTGGAATTAAAAATACATGATCTCTTTATTTAGAAATTAATTTTTTCAAACAATGAACTCACACGAATACAAATTTTTTTTAAATTTGTCAATTTCTAAAAAAAAGTATGATTGTTTGTGTCCATGATCTGATTTGGATTAATGATATCCAATCCTGATTGAATATGTTACAAATATGGATGTTGGTGCTGGAACCTCTAGCCCAGGTTTGTCCCATTATACTTTACCTTTGTCTTACAAACTTGGACATAACATTACCTAATCCATTCACATTGATCTATATTAACATCGATCATCTAATTCGATTTCTATTGTTTTTAAAAAGAAGAATCACAAATCAGAGGTCGATTCCATTGTAATTCAAATCTCTATGAGTATTCGAAGATATTCCTGTGATTCTTGCTATCTTTATTTTAATGTAATATTAGGGTCTTGACCATTTTTGATTCTGCACCTGGGTAGTGTTTGAAAGTTGTTGGCTACATTTAGACAACACTAACACATTTTTACACATGTGCAGATTAGATAAATATACAACTCATATGCTTTGATATTTTCTTCTTATCATTAAGAGAGAATGATAATTAAATATTCTTGATGATAGGATGAAATTATATATTTGATTGTAATTGCATGCTCTATCCAATTTACCACATCAATATATGGAATAGACAATTCCTTTACAGTGAAATTTTCAAATAAAGACATTGATTATTTATATAAATACAACATATCTTTATTAATCCTTACACTGTTTTGCTGAAACAATATTGAGATATAAATCAAATCTTTCACTCTTGGACTAGATTTATATATATATAATCATATTCTAACATCACCATGATGACATTGTTTTAAATATATCTGATGTCTTGCATTGTGATCAATATGTGTTGTGTCAGAAAACAGATTACTGTACATTGCACAAATGTATCTATGTGCCACATGGATTATGCTCTAGTTGTCACCAGTTGTTATTCAAAGTGTTGTCTGTCTGTCTGTATTATTTTTAAAACAGGGACCAATAGTTATATTTAGATATGCCATAGATTAATATGATAAGAATTGGCTGTCTAATATTGTAAGAAATCGGACATATGTGAAAGACATCATTTTCTTTACAATCATCTTGATGAACTAATGAATTTATTTTTCATATTAATGTTCTAGTCTTCACATTTCTAAAGATATTATTTTGAATATTTTAGACTAATGTTATTTTACAATCATAAATATGTATATTTTAATTTGATGTCCAAATTGTGTTCACAAATATTTATTTATATCATTAATAGATGTAGTTATTGTGACAGACTCGGAGGGATCCAGCACTGACATAGACCGGCATTTGCAGGGTTCTGGTAAGTCCATTGACTCATTCATACGTCATTGAAGGTGTCTTTTTAAGAAATATTCTGATCATGATTATGATGAAGCATTCCATTTGAATAAAAATTATAATGTACTCCTCAAATGATATTTATATATATATATATATATATTAATTTTTAATTAGTTTAATATTAGGATCTCAAAGCTTCTTAGTCTACAAAAATTTGTATACAACAATCATCAAGCGATACACACATGAGAACTATTAAATGTTCCATGTACTCTGCTTTTGTGAAGATTTTCTAAATACAGACAATAACATTTAATTATTAATCATCAATAATTATAGATTTTATTTCATTTGCATGCTCCATCAAAATTATGAAAATCATAACTTTGGTTCAGTATCTCTTTAATGCAACATTGATTTGTGTCCTTGAGCACCAGTAACACATGTTATAATATTTGATTTTAATGTGTACACAACATATTATGTTTTACAGCCATTAATGTAACATGTGCGATGGAGGAGGAAGTGACTTACTTGGAGTCTGATGGTATGTCAAATATTTATAAAATGTATATAATGTGCATTGTTTCTAAATCATACTATTGAAGAAAAATAAAGTCTACAGCTTTGTACTTTTCAAATATATTATTCATTTTTTTTTAAATACACTACTACCCCCCTTTCTATATCATGCAGCATGAACATGTTTTTATTTATTTTCCTATTTGTGTATGAATTTGCATGAATGACATCATGATGTCACATGCATATTACATCCAACCCACCAATAATCATCTTGTGATTGTACAGACGGTCATTGCTATTCATCAGAGTGCCTAGATGCAGACCATCTCATTATGTCATAATTGTTTTGAACTTCTCAGCCACTTCTAAGTATACAGAAAACATAATCGTGTTGAAATTCCTTGCTTTAATTTCATGATGTATGATATGTAAGGGATTTAATAAAGATTTATTTGTAGACTGTCCATTTCAATCAAACAAACATATTCCTCAAACCTAAAGCATGCATTTCTGAATGTGTTTATTAATATTGGGGTGACATACATTAAATCCTAATGTAAAAAAGATATTCACAAAACATACTCTGAAAATGTAATGTCAGATAGATAAAATTATATTCTTAATATTTAATATGAACGGTAGTGTCTACCGTGTATATATTCTGAATATTAATTGATTGAACCATCAAGCTTCAAATTATTCAATTTAAGATTACTAAGGCAATCACCTAAATCTCTCTGTAAATCCCTGTTGACCTTGCTTCAAAGGCGAGGTGGAGTGGACATTTAGATTTGATCATATTACACACTCCCATATTATTCAATTGTTGGATTTTAAAAACTCAATCCATGGGCATGTGTCTAAAAGAACTCTATTGCATTTCAAACTCAAATGCATACATGGGTAACGATATATTATCAAACCCAGCTGCAGCTTTCTTGCATGACTCTATCCAGACTCATACGGATAGAGTCAATGCTGGTATCTGCAGCTGGAGATGCACAGGATGATGAGGGTGATGCTGATGCCTCAGTAAGTGGAGGATCCGGAGATGGCCGGAGTGAGGACTAATAACTCCTCCATCCACATGTTCTGTTATGTTTTATATATTTATTGTCATTTGACATTTGTTTGTTATTTGTTGCCATTTGGCATAGTTATAAGTTCTTGTGCCTGTTGCACTATTTCACTTTGTCAGATTTATATTAAGGGCTATGTTGGCCTTTGTTTTGCCTTGTCAACTCTCTCCAAGGACTGTGATGCACTATGTCACCTTGTCAGATGTCTCCAAAGGGGCTGTGTTGGCCTTTGTTTTGCCTTGTCAACTCCTTCCAAGGACTGTGATGCACTAGGTCACCTTGTCACATGGCTCAAATAGGGCTGTGTTGGCCTTTGTTTAGCCTTGTCAACTCCCTCCATGGACTGTAATGCACTATGTCACCTTGTCAAATGGCTCAAATGGGGCTGTGTTGGCCTTTGTTTTGCCTTGTAAACTCTCTCCAAGGACTGTAATGCACTATGTCACCTTGTCAGATGTCTCCAAAGGGGCTGTGTCGGCCTTTGTTTTGCCTTGTCAACTCCCTCCAAGGACTGTGATGCACTATGGCACCTTGTCAAATGGCTCAAATGGGGCTGTGTTGGCCTTTGTTTTGCCTTGTCAACTCCCTCCAGGGACTGTGATGCACTATGTCACCTTGTCAGATGTCTCCCAAGGGGCTGTGTTGGTCTTTGTTTTGCCTTGTCAACTCGATCCAAGGACTGTGATGCACTATGTCACCTTGTCAATTGTCTCCAATGGGACTGATTTCTCATTCTGACTTTTTTTGAAGTTATCTTATTTCTTTATGTTTTATGACATTCCTATATCTTATTTATCATAATAAAAATAATGTCATTAATATGTTATATTTCTTCTTTATTTATTCATGTCATTTCTTTACAAAATATCTTTTATGTTGATAATCCTTAAAGGGACATGAAACCAAAAAAATGTATTTCATGAATCAGATATACAGGGAGTGCAGAATTATTAGGCAAGTTGTATTTTTGAGGATTAATTTTATTATTGAACAACAACCATGTTCTCAATGAACCCAAAAAACTCATTAATATCAAAGCTGAATATTTTTGGAAATAGTTTTTAGTTTGTTTTTAGTTTTAGCTATTTTAGGGGGATATCTGTGTGTGCAGGTGACTATTACTTTGCATAATTATTAGGCAACTTAACAAAAAACAAATATATACCTATTTCAATTATTTATTTTTACCAGTGAAACCAATATAACATCTCAACATTCACAAATATACATTTTTGACATTCAAAAACAAAACAAAAACAAATCAGTGACCAATATAGCCACCTTTCTTTGCAAGGACACTCAAAAGCCTGCCATCCATGGATTCTGTCAGTGTTTTGATCTGTTCACCATCAACATTGCGTGCAGCAGCAACCACAGCCTCCCAGACACTGTTCAGAGAGGTGTACTGTTTCCCTCCTTGAAAATCTCACATTTGATGATGGACCACAGGTTCTCAATGGGGTTCAGATCAGGTGAACAAGGAGGCCATGTCATTAGATTTTCTTCTTTTATACCCTTTCTTGCCAGCCACGCTGTGGAGTACTTGGACGCGTGTGATGGAGCATTGTCCTGCATGAAAATCATGTTTTTCTTGAAGGATGCAGACTTCTTCCTGTACCACTGCTTGAAGAAGGTGTCTTCCAGAAACTGGCAGTAGGACTGGGAGTTGAGCTTGACTCCATCCTCAACCTGAAAAGGCCCCACAAGCTCATCTTTGATGATACCAGCCCAAACCAGTACTCCACCTCCACCTTGCTGGCGTCTGAGTCGGACTGGAGCTCTCTGCCCTTTACCAATCCAGCCACGGGCCCATCCATCTGGCCCATCAAGACTCACTCTCATTTCATCAGTCCATAAAACCTTAGAAAAATCAGTCTTGAGATATTTCTTGGCCCAGTCTTGACGTTTCAGCTTGTGTGTCTTGTTCAGTGGTGGTCGTCTTTCAGCCTTTCTTACCTTGGCCATGTCTCTGAGTATTGCACACCTTGTGCTTTTGGGCACTCCAGTGATGTTGCAGCTCTGAAATATGGCCAAACTGGTGGCAAGTGGCATCTTGGCAGCTGCACGCTTGACTTTTCTCAGTTCATGGGCAGTTATTTTGCACCTTGGTTTTTCCAGACGCTTCTTGCTACCCTGTTGACTATTTTGAATGAAACGCTTGATTGTTCGATGATCACGCTTCAGAAGCTTTGCAATTTTAAGAGTGCTGCATCCCTCTGCAAGATATCTCACTATTTTTGACTTTTCTGAGCCTGTCAAGTCCTTCTTTTGACCCATTTTGCCAAAGGAAAGGAAGTTGCCTAATAATTATGCACACCTGATATAGGGTGTTGATATCATTAGACCACACCCCTTCTCATTACAGAGATGCACATCACCTAATATGCTTAATTGGTAGTAGGCTTTCGAGCCTATACAGCTTGGAGTAAGACAACATGCATAAAGAGGATGATGTGGTCAAAATACTCATTTGCCTAATAATTCTGCACTCCCTGTAGAATGCAATGTTTCTAAACTTTCATATTTGCATCTATTATTTAATTTGCTTCATTTTCTTGTTATCCTTTGCTGAAAGGTTTATCTTTGCAAGATCATGAGTAGCAGAGAACCTAGGTTCTAGATGTTGATTGTTGATTGCATATATATATTGGTTGTTATTGGCTCATCCATGTGTTCATTTAGAAACCATTAGTGCATTGATGCACCTTTAACAAATGATACCAAGATAATAAAACAAATGAGATAATCAATGTAAATTATAAACTTGATGAAAATAGTATCCTCTATCTGTATAATGAACTTTTGGCTTTCATGTCCCTTTAAGTGATGCTGACTACAATTCTTAATTTATAGACATGCATTTCTAATGTATTTATTTTCTTTTGACATCAACATACACATATAATACCTTTAAAACAGACTATTATCTGAATGTTGACAGCACATCTATTCCAATTTCACTTACATCTTATTGTAGTAATATAACCAAAGAAATCACTGTGTGCAATGCACACATTTTAGATGATTAATATCTCTCTATTATTGATAATATTTAATTATCCAACGATATATTGCTATAGGTAGGCTGACCATATTTCCGCTTTAATAAGTGACACATATGATAAATACATATGTCATTGTTATTATTTAAAAACATCTTTAAACATCTATGAAAACATTCCTCACATATGTATTTCTCATGGCGGAAAGATGGTCACCAGAGCTATAGGTAACATATAATGTATAACCAATTCACATTTTCATAATGTTTCTAGTAGCATTATTTCTCATTTAAAGGGACGTGAAACCCAAATAATTTTTGTTTTCATTTAGGTAGAACATACTATTTTAAAAAACTTTAAAATTTACTTCAATTCTCAAATTTGCTTCAGTCTCTTGGTATCATTTGTCGAAGGAGCAGCAGTGCACTACTGGTTTCTAACTGAACACATAGGTGAGCCAATGCCAATCGGTATATATATATGCAACCACCAATCAGCAGCTAGAACATAGTTTATTTGCTGCTCTTGAGATTACCTAGAAACAAATTTCAGCAAAAGATAACAAGAGAAAGAAGCAAATTTAAATAATATCAGTAAATTTGAAAGGTAGTTAAAACTGCAATCTCTTACATAATCGTGAAATAAAAAATGTGGGTTTCATGTCCCTTTAAACCCTGGTGCTTCCTAAATAGTTCTTAACCTTCCTATTCTAATGAAATACATACTTATTTCCAACAATGGATCATTAGCATCTGACGTCACATGCGGTACTTTGTCTCTGTAGTGTAGATAGATGGTTGCTATTTGCCAGTACAAAGAGTTGGCAATGTGAACCTGAATATCTGCACTTAGTGCGCCGCATGCAAGGAAGGTTCTTTTAGTTCCAGCTCAAATTAGCTCGTATTGTTTGATGAAATAATAATAACCAGGGTTATAATAAAAAGTCCATAGATGCATAAAAACAAAGAAAGTGTTTGTTGCACAGTATCAATGCCACACACACACTACGTTTTGCCCTTCTCAGGGCTTTATCAAGATGTTAGTGGCATTCAGCAAGCTTCCTTATATCTGTAGTCCTTATCTATTATTGGTGGAAACATAATTGACAATTTTCAAAATTCTTCCCCTTAAGGTGGTATTACCTTATTCGGTTTTGTTTAAGGTGGTATACATAAATCCAATTCAGACATTATAGTGGTAATTTATTAGACATTTCCATTTTTAGGTGGTATACATTGAACATATTGTACCATTTAATTTGTGGTCTCATCAAGTCTTAAAGACATTTTATTTTTTATTATTGATGAATATAGCCTTAACTATAAGGTGTTCCCTTTAAAATTAATAAATTATACTAATCATTTTTAAATCTAAGATGGATACTTTTCTATTAAGAGATATAATTTTATCAAAATAATATCTTAAAATAGCACTCACAAGCTTACAAATATTGCAGTGAAAAAATACTAGTTGCTATATACTAAGCAAAGATAAATATGTTACATTTAAATAAAATTATTTTAACAAAATAATTTTAACAAAAAAATCTGATGTGGATCCTATTACTCAAACAAAAATGGTGAGACGTCTAATTCTGTATTTAGACCTCTAGGAAATAAGGTGTCACATTTATAAATTAGCTCTGCTTTTTTATGAGCAGGGTTTTTTCTATATTTCCCCCTCTCCAGTGACCCCTATGTGAATACCATAATAGCACATATCTTTAGTGTTACCATGGTGCACTTCTTTAAAGTGTTAATATAAATGTGTGTCCTCCTTTTCTTTCTCTATACTCCACAAGTGTTCTCTTATCCGATCTCTGAGACACCTTTTTGTCTCTCCAATGTAGAACAAATTACAAGTACATTTCAATACATAGATCACATGTTTTGGGTACATCTAATTATTTCCTTTATGGTATGTTCCTCAACAGAGTTATTTATCCTAATATTTTTTTGTTTTATAGCTATGCTTGCAAGCTTTGCAAGTTTAGCAAGGGAAGAACCCCGCTATCCTTCTTCCATCTATATCTACCTGGGTTTTCATTTTATTCTTATATTTGAGCTCACTTGGGGCTAACAAGGTTTTAACATTTTTTGCTTTTCTAAAAACAAAGGTGGGTTTTGGTGCTAATTTCTCCCCTGTCATATTAACTTCCTTAAGTAAGTGCCAGTGTATATTGACTATCCTTTTAATGAAACTGAAATCTGCACTGTAGTCTGTTATGAATGGTACTTTAATCATATCTACATTTTCTATATCCTTGGTTTTATATTTTAATAAGGTCTCCCTTTCTACAGTGGTTGCTTTTTCAATGGCTTTATCAATATTTTCCTCATTATAACCTCTTAAATTACATTTTTCTGCTAGTAAGGTTATTTGATTTTCAAAGTCTTAAATTCTGTAACAGTTTTTTTGCATACGTAAGCTTTGGCCAAATGGAATATTGTCTTTCCATGCTTTTAGGAGGCAACTGTCAGCATGTATCTAGCCCTTTGCATCTATAGAAAACCTCCATTATGGAAGATCTCTTTGAATTCAGAGATAAGATTTATATGAATATGGGTGAGGAAAATATGCAATGCAGTCATGATATGGGAATATCCACCAGCATATCTGACCTTATGTCAAACCTACAATTGGCTATGAGAAAATAACTATGACAAAAAATTGAACTAGTGTTTTTAAACAGATATACTAATAAGGGATTAATCCCAAGAGGTCTCCAGTTTAATAAAAAATGTACTTTTACACTTAGCAAGAAATTGCAATAAGAATGGTCTGAAACACTGAAAAAAGCATCAAATGAACTAATAGATATTTTAAAAAGATCCCGCAAAGAAACATTAACAACCATTGAAACTGAAAATCTTAGCCTCAAAGAGAACCTAAAGAGAATGAAAGATGAAGTGGAATTTAAAGAAAGGCAAAAAGTGATTATTAATAAACTTGATCATTTAAATAAAGACTTATTAAGGTCATAATGGGGCAAAATGGAAAGGGATATTAAGGACAATACAGAACAGGCAGATATAGATAAGGAGCAACAAAAGAAAAAAGAGTCTTCTAAACTTCAAGCAGAAAATACTTTGAGAGATGATAACACTGGGCAAATAAAAACAGAAGATACCAACATAACCAGACAAACCATAATAACTATGGTTATAGCCACAACAGAGGGAACTATAACACTAATGGTTATAATAGGAACAATTATAACCCCAATAGAAACAATTATAACCCCAATACACAAATTAGCTCTTACTATGAACACAGCTTTGCTAGGGAGAGATATACAATATATAATGACAAGGGTAATTACCGTTATAATAACTAACAAAACAAATTTAATCACATTAACTATTTCCCAAGGGAATGTGAACAAAGATATAATGAATGGGAATACCCAAGGCAGAGAAATACTAATAGATGGGGCAACTACAGACAGGAACAATATGATTGGAAAACCCCCACACATAATAGATAAAAGACAAGCTATATCTCAACCTGTAAAAACAGACAACTTCCAACATAATAATCTTAAACCAAAATCCAAATTTTATCCCATTCACGCCAAGGGTAATTACTTGGACACATTTGAAAAAATTGTTTTAAAAGAATTGAAAAAATGTAACCCCCCCAAACTCAGGAGTCAAAATATTAATAGAAAATAAAGAGAAATACTAAGCCAATTACAAACTAATGCCCAGATTACCATCAAGCCAGTGAACAAGGGAGGGGGGATTGTGATAATGGACACAGAGGAATACATATGTAAAGCCCATAGACTTTTGAATGATGAAAAGTCTTATAAAGTTCTACAATCTAACCCCACTAACAGAACATTGAAGGAAAAAAATCTGGCACCTAGATTATGAGTCTTGTGTTAGGGTTAAAAAGCAGCGTTGAGAGGTCCCAACGCTGCTTTTTAACGCCCGCTGGTATTACGAGTATTGCAGGTACAGGTGTACCGCTCACTTTTTTTCTGCGACTCAAACATACCGCAAATCCACTTACGTAAATTGTGTATCCCATATTTTCCATGGGATTTTCCTAACGCCGGTATTACGAGTCTTGGAAAAAGTGAGCGGTACAGCCTCTTCTGCCAAGACTGATTCTGCATTTAAAAGTCAGTAGTTAAGAGGTTTATGGGCTAACGTCGTAACATAAAACTAAAAAGTACACTAACACCCATAAACTACCTATTAACCGCTAAACCGAGCCCCCCCCCCCACATCGCAAACACTTAAATAAAATTTTTAACCCCTAATCTGCCGACCGGACATCGCCGCCACTTTAATAAATATATTAACCCCTAAACCGCCGCACTCCTGCCTAGCAAACACTTGTTAAATTTTATTAACCCTTAATCTGCCGTCCCTAACATCGCCGACACCTTCCTACATTTATTAACCCCTAATCTGCCGCCCCCAATGTGCTGCAACTATATTAAACGTATTAACCCCTAAATCTAAGTCTAACCCTAACACCCCCATAACTCAAATATAATTGAAATAAATCTAAATAAAATCACTATAACTAAATTATTCCTATTTAAAACTAAGTACTTACCTATAAAATAAACCCTAAGCTTGCTAAAATATAACTAATAGTTACATTTTAGCTATTTTAGGGTTTATTTTTATTTTACAGGCAACTGTGTATTTATTTTAACTAGGTAGAATAGTTACTAAGTAGTTATTAACTATTTACTAACTACCTAGCTAAAATAAAGACAAATTTAGCTGTAAAATAAATCCTAACCTAAGTTACAATTACACCTAACACTACACTTTAATTAAATTTATTCCCTAAACTAACTACAATTAAATACAATTAAATACAATTATCTAAATAACGAAAAAAAACACTAAATTACAGAAAATAAAAAATAATTTAAAAAATGTAAACTAATTACACCGAATCTAATCCCGCTAACAAAATAAAATAGCCCCCCAAAATAATAAAAAGCCCTACCCTATACTAAATTGCAAATAGCCCTTAAAAGGTCCTTTTGCTTGGCATTTCCCCAAAGTAATCAGCTCTTTTACCTGGAAAAAAAAATACAAATCCCCCTAACATTAAAACCCACCACCCATACAACCAACCCTACTCTAAAACCCACCCAATACCCCCTTAAAAAAACCTAACACTAACCCCTTGAAGATCACCCTACCTTGAGAAGTCTTCACCCAACCGGGCCGAAGTCATCAACGAAGCCAGGCGAAGTAGTCCTCCAGACGGGCAGAAGTCTTTATCCAAGCCGGGAAGAAGAGGTCCTCCAGACGGGCAGAAGTCTTCATCCAGACGGCATCTTCTCTCTTCATCCATCCAGCGCGGAGTGGCTCCATCTTCAAGACATCCGACGTGGAGCATCCTCTTCAAACGACGTCCAACTGAAGAATGAAGTTTCCTTTAAATGACGTCATCCAAGATGGCGTCCCTTCAATTCTGATTGGCTGATAGAATTCTATCAGCCAATCGGAGTTAAGGTAGAAAAAATCCTATTGGCTGATGCAATCAGCCAATAGCATTGAGTTGGCATTCTATTGGCTGATTGGATCAGCCGATAGAATGCGAGCTCAATCCTATTGGCTGATTGATTCAGCCAATAGGATTGAAGTTCAATCCTATTGGCTGATTGCATCAGCCAATAGGATTTTTTAACCTTAATTCCGATTGGCTGACAGAATTCTATCAGCCAATCGGAATCTAAGGGACGCCATCTTGGATGACGTCACTTAAAGGAACCTTCATTTGTCGGGTAGTCGGAAGAAAAGGATGCTCCACGCCGGATGTCTTGAAGATGGACCCGCTCCACGCCGGACGGATGAAGATAGAAGATGCCTTCTGGATGAAGACTTCTGCCCATCTGGAGGACCACTTCACCTGACTTGGATGAAGACTTCACTCAGCTTCCTTGAGGACTTCTCCCGGCTTCGTTGACGATGGATGTCCGATCTTCAAAACTGTAAGGGGTTAGTGTTAGGTTTTTTTAAGGGTTTATTGGGTGGGTTTTAGTTTTAGATTAGGGTCTTTGGGCAGCAATAGAGCTAAATGCCCTTTTAAGGGCAATGTCCATCCAAATGCCCTTTTCAGGGCAATGGGGAGCTTAGGTTTTTTTAGTTAGGTTTTTTTTGGGGGGGTTGGTTGTGTGGGTGGTGGGTTTTACTGTTGGGGCTTTGTTTGTATTTTTTTTTACAGGTTAAAGAGCTGATTTCTTTGGGGCAATGCCCCGCAAAAGGCCCTTTAAAGGGCTATTGGCAGTTTAGTTTAAGATAGGGTTTTTTTTATTTTGGGGGGGGGGGGCTTTTTTTATTTTGATAGGGCTATTAGTTTAGGTGTAATTAATTTAAAGATCTTGTAATTTGTTTTTTTGTGTAATTTTGTGTTTTTTTTTGTAATTTAGGTATTTGTATTTAATTTAGTTAATTGTATTTAATTTAGGTAATTTATTTAATTTTAGTGTAAGGTTAGGTGTTAGTGTAAGACAAGTTAGGTTATATTTTACAGGTAAAGTTGTATTTATTTTAGCTAGGTAGTTATTAAATAGTTAATAACTATTTAGTAACTATTCTACCTAGTTAAAATAAATACAAACTTACCTGTAAAATAAAAATAAACACCTAAGCTAGATACAATGTAACTATTATTTATATTGTAGCTAGTTTAGGGTTTATTTTATAGGTAAGTATTTAGTTTTAAATAGGAATTATTTAGTTTATAATAGTAGGTTTTATTTAGATTTATTTTAATTATATTTAAGTTAGTGGCTGTTAGGGTTAGGGTTAGACTTAGGTTTAGGGGTTAATAAATTTAGTATAGTGGCAGCGACGTTGGTGGCGGTAGATTAGGGGTTAATAAGTGTAGGTAGGTTTGCGGCGACATTGGGGGCGGGAGATAAGGGGTTAATAAATATAATGTAGGTGTCAGCGATGTTGGGGGCAGCAGATTAGGGGTTAATAAGTATAATGTATGTGTCCGCAATGTCTGGAGCGGCATATTAGGGGTTAATAAGTATAATGTTGGTGTCGGCGATGTCGGGGGTGGCAGATTAAGGGTTAATAAGTGTAAGATTAGGGTTGTTTAGACTCGGGTTCATGTTAGGGTGTTAGGTGTAAACATGAATTTAGTTTCCCTATAGGAATCAATGGGGCTGCGTTACTGAGCTTTACGCTGCTTTATTGCAGGTGTTAGGCTTTTTCTCAGCCGGCTCTCCCCATTGATGTCTATGGGGAAATTGTGCACGAGCACGTACAACCAGCTCACCGCTGACTTAAGCAGCGCTGGTATTGGAGTGCGGAATGGAGCACAATTTTGCTCTACGCTCACTTCTTGCCTGTTAACACCGGGTTTATGAATACCTGTAATACCAGTGCTGTAGGTAAGTGAGCCGTTACAATAACGTGCAAGTTAGCAACGCACCCCTCATAACGCAAAACTCGTAATTTAGCAGATTGTTTTTGATATAATACACATAATTATATGCAAAAGCAAAAACTATTTTCTAATTCTAAACTTGAGAAATATCAGGAGATATGGAATCTAGGATAAAAAGTTAAAAAGAACAGATAATGATTTACAAACTTCAATTTACAACTGAACATATGTGAAGTTTGAAAGCATTATCTGACTACTGGCTCCTTAAAGGGATGTTAATCCTTACATTTTCCTTTTGTGATTCAGACCGAGCATACAATTTTAAAATGGTTTCCAATTTACTTCTAATACTAAATTTTCTTTGTTCCCATGATATTCTGTGTTGAAGAGATACCTAGGTAGGCATCTGGAGCACTACATGGCAGGAAATAGCGCTGCCATCTTGTGTTTTTGCAAAACTGCTGCCATATAGTGCTCTAGAAATAGGTCAGTTCCTAAGCATACGTCCCTCCATTTCAATAAAAGATATCAACTAGAAAATGAAGAAATATTGATAATAGAAGTAAATTAGAAAGTTGTTTGAAATGTTCTATCTAATTCATGAAATAAAAATGTTGGGTTTCATGTCCCTTTAATCTGGTAAAAAAAAAAGAAATCATGAATGCATCTGTTTTTTTGAAGATTATGTAATTATTAAAACTGTATATAACTTAGAGCAGTATTTTTGTGCTATTCCTTTGTATGACCAATGCTTTATTGTCAAAGTACAAATAACTGAATCCCAAATAGGACAATACACAGATGCTGGTATGACCATTTCATCACAGATTTCAGCATTGCAAGTAGTTTTTATATCATTTTTTTATATTCAGTGAAGCAATGTTCTTTTCCTTTAGTCAGATGATGATTAGAAAGCTGCCAGGCTTGCTGCTAGACACAATGTACTTCCATCATTTCATTGCATAGCAGATACCATTTTTATAATCTATTTGTCAGCAAAAAAGCGGGAAAAATTGAGTTGAAATATTAAATTGGTTAACCTTAGGCAGAGTAAACTGTGGGTTGAAAGTAATATAAAACTAGTTTTCATATTTGATACTGGTAAACTGTTAGAAACTTAAAAATTCTGTGAAGTTTTTGTTTAAATATAACATGAACCCATTTTCTTCAGTACAGAAATGTTATAAGAACATAGGACAATTTCTAGACAACACAAAGCTAATTTTTTAAAGGGATAGGAAAGTCAAAATTAAACTTGCATAATTCAGATGGAGCATGTAAATCTAAGACACTTTTAAATCCACTTTGTTTTTTAATGTGCTTCGTCCTCTGGAATCCCTTGTTGAAAAAGAATATGCACATATCCTACACTAGTGGGATATAGCTGATAATTGGTGCCTGCAAACATTAGTTTCTTGTGATTGGCTAACTTAATGGCTTCAGCTAGCTGTCTGTAGTGCAATGCTGTTCCTTAAGCTAACGATAACAAGACAATGAAGCAAATTTGATAATAGAAGTACATTGGAAAGTTGTTTAAAATGATATGTCCTATCCAAGCCATGAAAGAAATTGTTGGGGTTCCTGTCCCTTTAATGAATTTCAGTCCTTTTTGCATTGTAAAACCGATTTACTGAACCCTAGAATCTCACCAATCTTCTCATCTTCCTATGTCCTTCCCAAGAACATGTCAAAATGGAATATCTTAGGTTTTCAAGTACTGCAAATAATGCAAACATAGAATAATTTATTCCACTGTATTCATGTGATCTGTATATATATATATATAAACAAACAACAATTAAAATTATGGGGAGGCGAAAAGTGAGTTTAAAATCCTCCACTTAATACAAAATATAGAGAAAATAACTCATTGTGTAAACCATTTACAAATCTAAACAAGTCAGAAGACTTGCATTAAACCCAGAAACTCTCTGACTACACTGTTTCCAATGCAGCAAAGGAATCTGAGTAAGATATGCAAATGAGGTTCACAATGACTCACCTTTTTACATGGTTTACACAATGAGTTATTTATTCTCTCTCTCTCTCTCTCTCTCTCTCTCTCTCTCTCTCTCTCTCTCTCTCTCTCTCTCTCTCTCTCTCTCTCTATATATATATATATATATATATATATATATATATATATATATATATATATATATATATATATACACACACATACATACATACATACATACAGTTGTGCTCATAAGTTTACATACCCTGGCAGAATTTATGATTTCTTGGCCATTTTTCAGAGAATATGAATACTAACACAAAAACTTGTCTTTCACTCATGGTTAGTGTTTGGCTGAAGCCATTTATTATCAATCAACTGTGTTTACTCTTTTTAAATCATAATGACAACAGAAACTACCTAAATGACTCTGATCAAAAGTTTACATACCCCAGTTCTTAATACCAGGTATTGCCCCCTTTAACATCAATGACAGCTTGAAGTCTTTTGTGGTATTTGTGGATGAGGCTCTTTATCTTCTCAGATGATAAAGCTGCCCATTCTTCCTGACAAAAAGCCTCCAGTTCCTGTAAATTTTTGGGCTGTCTTGCATGAACTGCACGTTTGAGATCTCCCCAGAGTGGCTCAATGATATTGAGGTCAGAAGACGGAGATGGCCACTCCAGAACCTTCCCTTTATTCTGCTGTAGCCAATGACAGGTCGACTTGGCCTTGTGTTTAGGATCATTGTCATGTTGGAATGTCCAAGTACGTCCCATTCACAGCTTCTGGGCTGATGAATGCATATTTTCCTCCAGTATTTTTTGATAACATAATGCATTCATCTTGCCATCAATTCTGACCAAATTTCCTGTGCCTTTGTAGCTCACACATCCCCAAAACATCAGCGATCCACCTCCGTGTTTCACAGTAGGAATGGTGTACCTTTCATCATAGGCCATGTTGACTCCTCTCCAAATGTAGCGCTTATGGTTGTGGCCAAAAAGCTCAATTTTGGTCTCATCACTCCAAATGACTTTGTGCCAGAAGGTTTGAGGCTTGTCTCTGTGCTGTTTGGCGTATTGTAAACGGGATACTTTGTGGCATTTGTGTAGTAATGGCTTTCTTCTGGCGACTTGACCATGCAGTCCATCTTTCTTCAAGTGCCTCCACATGTTTTCAGAGAGTCCTGTATTTCAACTGAAGTTATTTGTAGGTTTTTATTTGCATCCCAAACAATTTTCCTGGCAGTTGTGACTGAAATTTTAGTTGGTCTACCTGACTGTGGTTTGGTTTCAACAGAACCCCTCATTTTCCACTTCTTGATTAGAGTTTGAACACTGCTGATTGGCATTCTTAATTCCTTAGATATCTTTTTATATCCCTTTCCTGTTTTATACAGTTCAACTACCTTTTCCCGTAGATCCTTTGATAATTTTTTTGCTTTCCCCATGACTCAGAATCCAGAAACGTCAGTGCAGCACTGGATGAAAGATGCAAGGGTCTGTCAGGAGTCCAGAAACTCATTGACCTTTTATACACACACACTAATTACAAGCAAAGAGATCACAGATCAGGATGATTACCTTTAATAGCCATTCAAACCCCTTTGTGTGAACTTGTGTGCATGTTATCAGGCCAAAATCACCAGGGTATGTAAACTTTTGATCAGGGTCATTTGGGTAGTTTCTGTTGTCATTATGATTTAAAAAGAGTAAACACAGTTGATTGATAATAAATGGTTGCAGTCAAACACTAACCATGAGTGAAAGAAACGTTTTTGTGTTATCATTTATATTCTCTGAAAAATGGCAAAGAAATCATACATTCTGCCAGGGTATGTAAACTTATGAGCACAAATATATATATATATATATATATATATATATATATATATATATATATGCAAAACAGAATGAGAAGCAGCCTGCCAGGAGCTAACAGCAGCATCAATAGCTTGTTCTATGGCCCGGTTACCACCTGGTAGTAGCTTCTTGCCCAATTGTGCTTTTCACAGAGAAAAGCTTTCCTGTAGTATATCGGTCTGATCCCACCGACATGGTCAGTCCAACCCCGAAATACCAGGCAATTCTCCTCTGAACAAGGAACATGACAATCCCAGATGATCATTTCGGCCTCCTTTGGGCCTCGTCAGTAAGGTGAAGCCATATCCCTTTAAGCACATTGGGCAAGGAGTCCACGTCTGGTTTCCCCCATCACCCTTAGGGAGACTATCCCCAGGGTCATATTTACATATGCAAAACAGAATGAGAAGCAGTCTGCCAGGAATGAACAGCAGCATCAATAGCTTTTCTATGGCCCGGTTACCACCTAGTAGTAGCTTCTTTCTGCCCAAATGTTCTTTTCACAGAGGAAAACTTTCCTGTAGTATATCAGTCTGATCCCGCCGACATGGTCAGTCCAGCCCCGAAATACCAGGCAATTCTCCTCTGAACAAGGAACATGACAACCCCAGACAATCGTTTCGGCCTCCTTTGGGCCTCGTCAGTGAGGTACAGCCATATCCCTCTAAGCACATTGGGCAAGGAGTCCACGTCTGGTTTCCCCATCACCCTTAGGGAGACTATCCCCAAGGTCATATTTACATATGCAAAAAAGAATGAGAAGCAGTCTGCCAGGAACGAAAAGCAGCATCAATAGCTTGTTCTATGGCCCAGTTACCACCTGGTAGTAGCTTCTTTCTGCCCAATTGTGCTTTTCACAGAGGAAAACTTTCCTGTAGTATATCAGTCTGATCCCACCGACATGGTCAGTCCAGCCCCGAAATACCAGGCAATTCTCCTCTGAACAAGGAACATGACAACCCCAGACAATCGTTTCGGCCTCCTTTGGGCCTCGTCAGTGAGGTGCAGCCATATCCCTCTAAGCACATTGGGCAAGGAGTCCACGTCTGGTTTCCCCCATCACCCTTAGGGAGACTATCCCCAGAGGTGCAGCCATATCCCTCTAAGCACTATCGTCTGGGGTTGTCATGTTCCTTGTTCAGAGGAGAATTGCCTGGTATTTCGGGGCTGGACTGACCATGTCGGCGGGATCAGACTGATATACTACAGGAAAGCTTTCCTCTGTGAAAAGCACAATTGGGCAGAAAGAAGCTACTACCAGGTGGCCACCGGGCCATAGAACAAGCTATTGATGCTGCTGCTCGTTCCTGGCAGACTGCTTCTCATTCTGTTTTGCATATGTAAATATGACCCTGGGGATAGTCTCCCTAAGGGTGATGGGGGAAACCAGACGTGGACTCCTTGCCCAATGTGCTTAGAGGGATATGGCTGCACCTCACTGATGAGGCCTAAAGGAGGCCGAAACGATCGTCTGGGGTTGTCATGTTCCTTGTTCAGAGGAGAATTGCCTGGTATTTTGGGGTTTTATATATATATATATATATATATATATATATATATAACAATTCTCCCAAATTTTGAATAAAATATTGTCATTTAGAGTATTTGTTTGCAGGAAATGACAACTGGTCAGAATAAATAAAAGAGATGCAGTGTTTTCGGACCTCGAATAATGCAAAGATGTTCATATTTATTTTTAAACAACCAATAAATGCCCTAAATGATAATGTTATTTGAAATTTGGGAGAAATATTGTTAGTAGTTTATAGCATAAAACAAAAATGTTCTTTTTACTCATACACATAGCTATAAATAGTAAAACCAAAGAAACTGATATAATTGCAGTGGTTTCTTATTTTTATCCCGAGCTGAATATATATCACTGATGTTACATTTTAAGGTCTAAAGAGTCTTTGGTTAAACATTTGTATATCATTTTTAAAGCACATTTGCAGAGAGTGTCAGCAGTTGATTTAGTTTTTACAGCTTTTTTGAAAAACATTAGGTATAAAAAATGCACTCAAGCTTAAATTGTATTTTATTTTAACATCAGAATTAGAAAAAAAACAAAAAAAAAAAACCAATGATTACATTTACCGGTAAAATATTTCAAAATCAAATGACTTGCTCATCTTATATAAGCAAGTTATAGTAAAAAAGGAATTACATATCTTCTTAAAAGATCAAATGTTTGCTTTTTGTTTGTTTGGTTTAGCAATACGAGCGACTTGCAACACATTGTACTCGTTTAACGTTCAGTCATAAATTTGATGATCTAGTAGAAACAACAGAAACAAAAAAAAATCAATATAAATTTCTATGTAGCCTCTAATGGTTACTGCTAAATAGTAAAGTTTACACCCCAAATAAAAGAATTTATTTTAGTGTGTTTATTGAAGCTATTTAATATTATATATTTTGGCTTATTTGTTGCACATCAGATGTCTGGTTAATTTTATAAATGTTCTCTTCGTTCTCTTGCTCTCTTTATTTGAAAAAGAAAGCATCTAAGCTTTTTTATTGGTTCAGAACTCTGGATAGCACTTTTTCAATTGGTAGATGAATTTATCCAACAATCAGTAAGAACAATCCAGGTTGTTCACCGAAAATGGGTCTGCATCTAAACTTAGATTCTTGCATTTCAAATAAAGATACCAAGAGAATGAAGAAAATGTGATAATAGCAGTAAATTAGAAAGTTGCTTAAAATTTCATGCTCTATCTAAATCACGAAAGAAAAAATTGGGGTCAGTGTCCCTTTAAGTGTTAGCATTTTTTTTTAAACTGTACATAGCAGTTTTGTGGCTAAAGTCGGCGGTTATGGGGTGTTAGAAAAAAAAACAGCACTAAAAAGTGAATTTACATTGTGGTCTATGGGAACTGTGTGTTCCCTGTAAATATATATGTATGTATATATGTATATGAATATATATCTATATATTTATGTGTTAATAAGTTTATATTCACATATTAACACATAAATAAATATGTATATATTCATATATATCTATTTACATTTGCTGTCCTTCGCTGTGCTACATTCTCATGCCATGTCTCACTGCATGAGAACGAGGCTCCCATTGGAGCCTATAGAATTGTGAGCGCAATGCTTCCGTGTAATGCGAACGCGAGGTTTGCATGTGCTGGTATTACAAAGTGGAGCACAAATATCGCTTTAGCGAAAACAATATTTTGCGCTCCACTTATAATTTGGCCCTTAAATTTTAATGTATATGTAACTTGATTTGACTATTTTTTTTTAAAACTCTTTATTATTCAAAAATGATTAAAAGATTGCATTTATTAAAACATGTACAAAAACAGAGCCACACCATAGTTGATATGATCAGTTTTCAGAGTTTCTGAACAAGTTGTTAAACAGTGGTACGTAGGTTAGATAAACAACCTGTTATATCCCCTAAAAATTAAATGTGACTGCCCAAACCACCATGTGACACCCATTGCAAGTTAACCCTTATCATGCCATCTAGTGCAAATAAATCTATAACTCCGCACTGTAAGCTAATTTTTACCTTGATACCCATGCAAATAAACTAACCCCAACAGCTAATATAAATTAACTCTTACAATGACTTTCAAGAACTAAATAAATCAAGGTTTAGTTAGGTGTACATGCAATAGGGTGCAGGAGCGTAACTACAAGGGGTTTCCAGGGTCTTCACTGCTACCAGCTCCTTCGTTTTAGAGGGCCCAGTCGCAGCTGCTCAAGCATATTTTAGAACAGCTTGTTTATGGGGCTGCAGTGCTAAAGTTGTGGGTACTTAGTGCAGTAGTGCTTTTTATAGTGTTTTCTAGGCTGAGCATCAACTTTTACTTGCGTATGTGTATGTGCATGCATTTGTATGTGTGCATGGATAAAGGTTATTTACAAAGAGTAGTAAAGAAAGGTAGAATAGTTGCTCTGTATATAAAAGAAAATATAAAGGTTACTGAAATTGTACCAACTAATGATGATGTGGAAAGTATTTGGATGACTGTGGAAACTGGGGATACAAATTTGTTTACAATACTGGTTGTATATAGACCTCCATTACAGGATTAAAGACTGGACAATTTTTTATTAGAAGAAATAACCAAAATGACCATGAAGGGTAAGGTTATAGTAATGGAGGACTTTAATTTGCTAGATGTAGACTGGAAGATTGCCTGTGCTAGATCAGATAGAAGCAGGTATTTTCTTGGAGCTTGGAAAGGGGGATCACTTCAGCAATTGGTTACGGAACCAACTTGAAAGGAAGCTATATTAGATTTAATACTTACAAAGAGTGATACAGTATCAGATATGTCTGTAGGTGAGAACTTAGGGTCCATCAATATAAGACTTTAGGAAGGCTGATTTTTCATATATGGAAGCATATCTAAACAACTATTTAAAAGGGCAAACTCTTATTACAGGGGCTCAAGAACAGTGGGAATTTTAAATGGTACCATCTTAGATACAATCGCAAACTATATATGACATGTCTGTAAAAGTCTGTAAAAGTCTGTAAAAGTAAATGAAGGAGGAAACCAATATGGTTTTCCAAATAAGTAGCACACACTATAAAGACAACAAAGATAGCTTATACAAATTACAGACAAACACATTCAGATGACGATATGCAAATATGCGGGTAGATTACGAGTTTTTGACGGTAAGGCTTGCGTTGCTAACGGACAGTTTTTTCTCACCGCTCACTTAAGACAACACTGGTATTACAGGTTTTTTTTAAACCCGGCGTTAGCAACAAAAAAGTGAGCAGAGAGCAAAATTTAGCTCCACATTTCACTGTAATACCAGCGGTGCTTACGGTAGCGGTAAACTGGCTAAACGTGCTTGTGCACGATTTCCCCATAGGGATCAATGGGGCTGAGCCAGCTGAAAAAAAAAACCTAACACCTGCAAAAAAGCAGCGTTCAGCTTCTAACGCAGCCCCATTGATTCCTATGGGGAAAGAACATTTATGTCTACAGGAGAGGGTCTACCGCTCACTTCTTCCAAGACTCGTAATACCGGCGTTAGGCAAATTCCATTAAAAAGATAGGATACACAATTGACATAAGGGGATTTGCGGTAAGCTCGAGTCTCGGAAAAAAAGTGAGCGGTACACCTGTACCTGCCAGACTCGTAATACCAGCGGGCGTTAAAAAGCAGCGTTGGGACCTCTCAACGCTGCTTTTTAAGGCTAACGCAAGACTCGTAATCTAGGCGATGGAGACTCCAACAAAAAAGACTAAACAGCTAATTAGGAAGGCTAAAGCTTGTGTGGAAGAGAAGATAGTACAGTTAGTAAAACATGGGGACAAACCCTTATTTAGATATATCAGTGAAAGGAGAAAAACTAAGGTTGGAATAGTAAAATGGAAAACAGTTGATGGTAGAATAGTAGAAGGAGATAAGCAAATTGCAGACTCAATGATTGCTTTTGTCCTGTCTTCACAAAATATTGTAAAGGGAAAGTGTACTCCAAAATGTTTATTGTTTAAAAAGATAGATAATCCATTTATTACCCATTCCCCAGTTTTGCACAGCCAACATGGTTATAATAATATACTCTTTACCTCTGTGATTACCTTGTATGTAAGCCTCTGCAGATAGCCCCCTTATCTCAGGGCTATTTATTTATTATATATTTACTTGCATTTTAGCCAGTTAGTGCTGTGTCCAGCACATCTCCACAGGAGTAAGAACAATGTTATCTATATGCTACATGTTAATTAGCAGAAAAGCTAAGGAAAATGCTTGTGATAAGAGGCTTTATATAGTGGCTTAGAAACAGGCATAATTGTTGTGGTTTTATATATATAGTATTTTGGTGTAGCATTTTTATACCATAATATATAGATGATTAAATATAGGTATAGATATATACAGTATATATGAATATCTGTTTAAAAATACTTAGAACATATTCTGCTAACATTGGAATGTGAAAAATGTACAGAATATACACAGTTAAACACTTTATTAAATATTAATATTGCATAAACATAATATTTCATGTTTTTAGCTACTTGACTGCAAATGGCTCCAATGCAAATATATATAAATATAAACCCTTTTTCACTTCCGCCCAACAGTTATCACACCACTCATAATCCAGCCCATATTAGCTACATTAATAGGATATTGTCACTATTTAAAGCCGGTGCTTTAGGTGTTAGCTTAATGTTCTAACGTGCAGAATTATCTACAACCCTCTAATATGACCTGTACAATATAGATCTGCCTTCTAGGTTCTGTGCAGTGACTACTCACACCTGTCTGTTATCAGTACACTGACCAGGTGTAAATTGCACTCCAAAACCTCATTAATTGGTCATTCCTGGCTTTGTATCTTAATCCTTTGCTTCTTGTTCCTTGTTTGCTACTATGTTTTTTGGATTCCTCCATTCTGCCTTTGACCTTTTTCTTGACACTTAGGGGCCAAATTATCAAGCCCTGAATGGAGCTTGATGTCCCTTATCTAAAGACAGATGCTCCATAACTTGTCCTCCTACTCTGAGGCGGTGGACAGAAATCAATCCGATCGACTACGATCAGGTTAATTGACACCCCCTGCTAGCGGTCGATTGGGCGCAATTCTGTAGGGTGCGGTATTGAACAAGCACTTCTGGTGAAGCGCACTCCAATGGAATTTATGTATATAAAAATATGTGTCCACAGATCACGGGGTCCCATCTGTAATCAAAGTGCCCCAGTGGATTGGGCCACAAGTGATTTATAACAGAGAGGCATGATAGCTGTTGACTGGTATATATATATATATATATATATATATATATATATATATATATATATATATATATATATACATACTGTATATATATATATATATATATATATATATATATATATATATATATATATATATAAATATATAATATAATACAGACTGCACTCCTGACTTTCTTTCAAATATAGACCCAGGGTACAGCAAAGGGTACAGGAAATGAGAGTAGCGCACTCCAATGGAATTTTTTTAAATATCACTTTACTGTGAATGTTTTCGGACCAATAGGTCCGTCCTCAGACATACAAGTGCTACAACGCATTTTACCCTCCACCTTACTTGTAAAGTGCTCCAAGGCGCCAGGCTCCATGCTCTCCCGGGTAGACACACCCATCCTCTGATGTCATCATCCTGGGCAACGTGAATCCGGACGTCTGCTGACAAACAGAAATTTTTCAAAACTTAAAATTCTATTGAACATTCATGAATACAGAGTACAATCTAATATCGGCAAACAGAAAGGAACCCAAACTTAAAGCCGCAAAGTTAATACTTCTTATGCCCCCATTACGCTATGACGTCTAAGCATGCGTTACCATGATAACTACAGTAAAGAAAAACAGCTTATAGGACCGAAGATCTCAGTAAAACATAAAAGTGGCAGGGGAAATAGAAAAGTAGAGAGGTTTCCTCATAGAAATACCAATAGTAAAAGCTGGTAAATTACACCACCGCTGGACATATAAACGCATAATTTATCATTTGTAATTGGTAAGAAAGATGATGATATCTCATCTCACATGTGGCATACTAAACCAGGGAGGAATATAATCAGGGACCACGTAAAGAGTAAAGCTATAGTTCATGAAGCTATAATAAATAACATAAGTGTAAGACTAAGGTACATAGAGCTCTAGCAGAGGCATGTCAGAAATCACACTGGCTATAGCTGACATACCAAGCCATATTAGAGTCAGGGAATAGAATACAAAAGACTGATAAGACAAAAAGTTATCAATAATAATGAAAGCAAAACAAAACACCATATTAATGCCCAAATAGGCAAGAGAGAAAAATGGCTCCAGATTATAAGTCCATCTGGCCTCTTTTTGTATTCATATCTTATTGCGATCCCCCCTCTATTCAGGGGGGGACATGATCAATAATCATGTGTTTTAGGTCAGTCATGCTATGTTGAAGCTGTTGAAAGTGACGTGCCACTGGTTGTTCCGAGGAACCTCTGTTGATTGCTGTCCATATAGCGGATCGATGATTGGCCATACAAGTCCTGAGGTCGTGCAGTGCAATAGATACACAATATGTGTTGTTGTGTATGTTAGCCGGAATTTATGTTTATAACTTTTTCTCCTATATGGATGAGAAAAAGAGGATCCAGTAATAAGGCCCCCACAAGTGGTGCAACCCAAACAGTGTTAGACTCCTGGTTTCTTAGTGTTTCTTAGTATCTAGCCAGGATGATCTTGTGTAGTAATGTAGAGGATCTGTTTGAATCAGAATATCAAGTAAGGATTTTGCTCTCTTGTAGCCTATACATGGTGGCGGCATGTTCACCAGGGGTAATGATGGATCTGAGCTGATGATGTCCCAAATTTTATGCAGTAATGAGCCTATCCCCCTCTTGTCACCAGTGTAGGTAGTCACAAACGCCATTTTGTTTTCCACATCCTTTTTATTTCCAGTGTCTTGGGACTCCAAGAGTGTTTCCCGTTGTTCTTTTAAGAGCTTTGATGGATAGTTTATCTGTTTGAAATTACATTCCATCTCAGTAAGTTGGGTATCTCTGTTGTTCTTCTCCGTATTATTTCTAAGAACTCTCTGCAACTGGGACTTAGGTAATGCCTTTTTGAGTGCGGGGGGATGACAGCTAGTAAAGTGTAGCAAGGCATAGCGGTCAGTTTCTTTTTGATACAGTGTTGATTGTATCTTTCCATCTCTTTTGTATAACCGAACATCCAAGAAGTCAATTTGCGATTGATCATTTTGCATTTTAAATTGTAATGCTTCAATAGTGGAGTTCATAGCTGAAGGAGAGATGAATATCTCTACAAGAGAACCTCCATGAGTGTGAGAAACAGGTCAAGCCAAAATGAGGTAGCGTGGAGCCGGTAGAAAAGCGGTGGACAGACCACATGTCAGTAGTGAAAGCAAAGAAAAACCGCTACTGAGCAACAGCAAAAAAACAGACATCTTTATTCCAACAATAAAAAAGATACACAGGCACGATGAAGAGGGCTCAACTGTCTTGTGTATCTTTTTTTATTGTTGGAATAAAGATGTCTGATGTTTTTTGCTGTTGCTCAATAGAGGTTTTTCTTTGCTTTCATAAGTGGAGTTCAGTTCTATAAAACATCTCTCTAGATCCTGTTTAGTCCCTGTCCAGATGATAAACAAGTCATATATATACCTACCTTCTGTCTTTTTTGAACAGATCAGTACCAAATTCTTCTAAGGTTGACATAAATAAATTCGCATAGGATGGATCCACATTGGACCCCATCAAAAACCCCAAAAATAAGAGACGAGGCAATACACATACCAGTAAGCTCTCAGATACACCAGAAGCTTTATTAAAAAGTAATTAATTGTTAGTTTTTTGTTTTGATTATTTGCTTGCTTAAATTTTATAGCAGGGGCAAAATCATCAGATAGATTAGTAACAGTTATTGAGAGACTGCATTTAATAAAGGAATTAGTTTTTCTTCTACTTGCAAAAAAAAGATGAAAACATGAGTTTCAAATTATAGTTCTAGATTAATAACAGAGATACATTCCAGACAATAACAAGAGCCATGGTTCTCATAAATTTTAGCAAAACCCTCAAATTTTAGGTCACTCCAGTCCATTAAAAAAACTATAATTGCTTCCCCCTAAAAACTATAATGGCTTCCCCCTAATTTAAAAAACAAAAACAAATCAAAAACTCCAGTACTTTGCATGGCCCCCTAATTAGGTATTACAATCTTACATAAAATAGAATCAAAATACCACCACTTCTTTGGGTTATAAAGGTTGCAGCTTGTTTATTTCTCAAATATAACACAACAGATGAACAACAACACAATAAATAACAGTCCCAATAATCGACCCAAACCACGGTGCTTGCCTAGTTAACACTTCATTAATCCATTCTATCCAACCCATTCTCAAACCCCTTTTCTGACCTCTTCTGACCCCACAGGAGGTACTCAGCTAACTTTCATCATCAAAAGGGCAAGCACCCCGCCAAGCTGCGACAAGAAAACATCAGATCCCAACTAAAAGGGGATGAAGGGACGTGGGAGCTTCTTCTCATCATTTTGTCCGAATGTGCAGAGGAATAGGACTTCCTGATTTCTCTGGATATCCCATATCTCACAATCCCATCCACTGGCCTAGCATTCAGCCCTAAACTACTGGCAATAGACCTGTTTTGCTGGCAAATGCCCCCCTACATATTCATTTCTGCAGGGCCTGCTTTACAAGAAGTAAACATTTCTATTCCATTCCAATAGAAAACCCTTTTTTTTCAAGCAGCTTTTTACACAGAGACCTGGATTTCAATCAGTTTTAACTCACACCCAAAAACATTATATGGCACTTTTTTTTTTTCTATGACACTGCAATCCATAACATATGTGAAACAAAAAAAAGTTTTAGTTTAGTGTACAACTGGATTTCCAAGTCAGTTCATTCCAGCAAACAAATTAAAGGCCTAAGAAAAAGTAAAACAATTCAAGCTAATTTATTCAATATTGATAATTACTGCTTAAATTGACTGAATTCAGATTTCTTTTTACTTAGCCAATAATGTGAATTCATTATATTTATGCAATTAATAATTTCATATAATTAGGTGTAGTTTCAGAATGAGCAATTTTAAACCTTTACAGAGGTGGCCCAGGGCTCCAACTACTCACTATGTTATTGCATTTTGTCCTGTTCATGCAGCTCTTTACAAGTCAAATCTCCTGTTTTAATAGCTTAAAGGTGTCAGATCTTTGTAATGGGGCTGCCATCTTGGAGATCAGGTATTCTTACAGCCTGTGACAGAAGCTGTACACACTCATAAATCAACAATATTGTCCATTTTTTACAGCTTTATAATGCACTTCAGGTTAGTGTGCAGGATACATCATGTGAACTTTACATTTTTTAATTTTTTACACAGTTTTACAGTTACACAAAATATATTTAAAAAAACACGCAACAATAAAATAGAGCAATGCAGCCACAGAAAAAAAATGTAAAGCTCATGTTCTGTATCATGCACCCTAATTGGAAGCACATTATACAGTTGTAAAAAAAAGAGGCAATATTACTGATATGTGAGTGTGCACAGCTTCTGTCAGAATACCTGAGCTCCAAGATGGCAGCCCCAGTACAAAGAGGCGGAGCTTCAGTATCTGACACCTTTAAGCTATTAAAGCAGGAGAACGGTTTTGAAAAGAGCTGCAGGAACTGGATAAAACGCAATAATGAAGTGAGTATTAACCATTAGAAGGTAGTTGTGCTCAGCAGTTTAATTTCCCTTTAATGGAGCTGCTTGGAGGTTTGGTATTCAAACTGCATGATATCAGCTCCCTTAAGCCCTAGACAAGCCCAAGACACACTGAAAGGCAAACACCTATTCTTTCAAACTCGGTCTTGGAGGTTACATTTTTTGCAAATTTAAAACAATAACAAAACTACAATAGTTTTAAAGTGCATTGATGATATATACACATATACACCATTATAACAGGCCATCAAAAAGACTTAGGATCCCCAAGACAGAAGAAGCACATATATGAACCCAATAGAGTTACTATTAAATTGTCAGGTTGCACAATTACAATTAGCATTCTTTACAACACATGCATACAGGTAAAAACAAATTCAATTCTAGTTATATAGGCAAATACAGTTCCACTATTTATACTCATTCAACACAAATGGTATACAGAGTCAGGTGATATGTGTTTAGGGCTGAAGAACTTTCAGTTTTATCCTAGCAATAGTTTTTTCATTACTGGCTTTCATTGTATGTAAACTATTTTCACATGCCTGTATACAATGAAACCATTTTTTTACCATCTCTTAAACATTTATGAGATATCCAGAATTTGTGTCTGAGGTGTCCTTAAAGGGACAAAAAGCACAACATTTTTCTGTCATGATTCAGGTAGAGAACACGATTTTAACCCCTTAAGGACAAGGCCATTTTTCAATTTCTTTCCCTTAAGGACCAGGGCTATTTTTACATTTCTGCGGTGTTTGTGTTTAGCTGTAATTTTCCTCTTACTCATTTACTGTACACACACATATTATATACCGTTTTTCTCGCCACTAAATGGACTTTCTAAAGATACCATTATTTTCTTCATATCTTATAATTTACTATTGAAAATATTATAAAATATGAGGAAAAAATGGAAAAAAACACACTTTTTCTAACGTTGACCCCCAAAATCTGTTACACATCTACAACCACCAAAAAACAACCATGCTAAATAGTTTCTAAAATTTGTCTTGAGTTTAGAAATACCCAATGTTAACATGTTCTTTGCTTTATTTGCAAGTTATAGGGCAATAAATACAAGTAGCACTTTGCTATTTCAAAACCACTTTTTTTCAAAATGAGCGCTAGTTACATTGGAACCCTGATATCTGTCAGGAATACCTAAATATCCCTTGACATGTATATATATTTTTTTCGAAGACATCCCAAAGTATTGATCTAGGCCCATTTTGGTATATTTCATGCCACCATTTTACCGCCAAATGCGACCAAATAAAAAAAAATGTTCACTTTTTCACAAATTTTTTCACAAACTTTAGGTTTCTCACAGAAATTATTTACAAACAACTTGTGCAATTATGGCATAAATGGTTGTAAGTGCTTCTCTGGGATCCCCTTTGTTCAGAAATAGCAGACTTATATGGCTTTGGCGTTGCTTTTTGGTAATTAGAAGGCTGCTAAATGCCACTGCGCACCACACGTGTTTTATGCCCAGCAGTGAAGGGGTTAATTAGGGAGCATGTAGGGAGCTTGTAGAGTTAATTTTAGCTTTAGTGTAGTGAAGTAGACAACCCAAAGTATTGATCTAGGCCCATTTTGGTATATTTAATGCCACCATTTCACCGCCAAATGCGATCAAATTTAATAAAAACGTAATTTTTTTCGCAATTTTAGGTTTCTCACTGAAATTATTTACAAACAGCTTGTGCAATTATGGCACAAATGGTTGTAAATGCTTCTCTGGTATCCCCTTTGTTCAGAAATAGCAGACAAATATGGCTTTGGCAATGTTTTTTGGTAATTAGAAGGCTGCTAAATGCCGCTGCACATCACACGTGTATTATGGCTAGCAGTGAAGGGGTTAATTAGGGATCTTGTAGGGAGTTTGCAGGGTTAATTTTAGCTTTAGTGTAGAGATCAGCCTCCCACCTGACACATCAGACCCCCTGATCCCTCCCAAACAGCTCTCTTCCCTCCCCCACCCCACAATTGTCCCAGCCATCTTAAGTACTGGCAGAAAGTCTGCCAGTACTAAAATAAAAGGTATCCTTTTTTTTTTTTTTTTTTGGGAGCATATTTACATATGCTGCTGTGTAGGATCCCTCTTTGCCCCATACCTCCCTGATCCCCCCCCCAAACAGCTCTCTAACCCTCCCCCTCTACATTATTGGGAGCCATCTTGGGTACTGGCAGCTGTCTGCCAGTACCCAGTTTACAAAAAAAATGTATATTTTTTTATTTTTTCCCCACTTTTTCTGTAGTGTAGCTTCCCCCCCCAAGACTAAACACCCACCCCCTCCCAGATCACTTTTATTAACATTTATTCCCCCTCTCTTCCTCTAAATAGAAACCACACTGTTCCATAGTGTAACGGTTCCCATCCGCTCCCTCCCCGTGCACGCGCCCGCCCGCCTCCCCTGTGCACGCGTTATATCGAGGCATCACTACAATAAGCGGAAAGCGGCTGGAAGCGATCAGGATCGCTTCCAGCCGCTTTCAACCCCAACGTCGTACAGGGTACGTCGCTGGTCTTTAAAGACCAGTTTGTGCAAGACGTACCCTGTACGACGCGTGTCGTTAAGGGGTTAAACAACATTCCAATTTACTTCTAATATCAAATTTGCTTCATTCTTTAGATATCCCCTGTTGAAGAAATAGCAATGCACATGGGAGAGCCAACCACACAAGGCATCTATGTACTGCTACCAATCAGCAACTACTGAGCCTATTTAGATATGATTTTCAACAAATGATATTATGAGAACGAGACAAATTAGATATTAGATGCAAATTGGAAAGTTGTTTAAAATGGCATGCTCTTTATAAATCATAAAAAAAACAAAAAACATTTGTGTTTCATGTCCCTTTAAATGGTGTCTTGGAAAACTGGTCACATCAGACTTTAGTTTAAAGATTTTAACAGAGTCTCTTGCAAGATAACACAATGTTTGCTCTGATTATGAGATCTAGAAATCTAGGCCCATTAAAATATGGTTAAAACATACTTTTTAATTTAATGCAGCAAATTATGCTTATAGATTCCTTTATTATGCAGTAAATATAAAAATGTCTTGATCACATGTGAGATGATCATTTCCACTCATTACTGGATCATGTAAATGTTGTTCACAGCCTTTATAAGCAATATGCAAAACAGAATGAGAAGCAGTCTGCCAGGAACGAACAGCAGCATCAATAGCTTGTTCTATGGCCCGGTTACCACCTGGTAGTAGCTTCTTTCTGCCCAATTGTGCTTTTCACAGAGGAAAACTTTCCTGTAGTATATCAGTCTGATCCCGCCAACATGGTCAGTCCAGCCCCGAAATACCAGGCAATTCTCCTCTGAACAAGGAACATGACAACCCCAGATGATCGTTTCGGCCTCCTTTGGGCCTCGTCAGTGAGGTGCAGCCATATCCCTCTAAGCACATTGGGCAAGGAGTCCACGTCTGGTTTCCCCCATAACCCTTAGGGAGACTATCCCCAGGGTCATATTTACATATGCAAAACAGAATGAGAAGCAGTCTGCCAGGAACGAACAGCAGCATCAATAGCTTGTTCTATGGCCCGGTTACCACCTGGTAGTAGCTTCTTTCTGCCCAATTGTGCTTTTCACAGAGGAAAACTTTCCTGTAGTATATCAGTCTGATCCCGCCAACATGGTCAGTCCAGCCCCGAAATACCAGGCAATTCTCCTCTGAACAAGGAACATGACAACCCCAGACGATCGTTTCGGCCTCCTTTGGGCCTCGTCAGTGAGGTGCAGCCATATCCCTCTAAGCACATTGGGCAAGGAGTCCACGTCTGGTTTCCCCCATCACCCTTAGGGAGACTATCCCCAGAGTCATATTTACATATGCAAAACAGAATGAGAAGCAGTCTGCCAGGAACAAACAGCAGCATCAATAGATTGTTCTATGGCCCGGTTACCACCTGGTAGTAGCTTCTTTCTGCCCAATTGTGCTTTTCACAGAGGAAAACTTTCCTGTAGTATATCAGTCTGATCCCACCAACATGGTCAGTCCAGCCCCGAAATACCAGGCAATTCTCCTTTGAACAAGGAACATGACAACCCCAGACGATCGTTTCGGCCTCCTTTGGGCCTCGTCAGTGAGGTGCAGCCATATCCCTCTAAGCACATTGGGCAAGGAGTCCCCGTCTGGTTTCCCCCATCACCCTTAGGGAGACTATCCCCAGGGTCATATTTACATATGCAAAACAGAATGAGAAGCAGTCTGCCAGGAACGAACAGCAGCATCAATAGCTTGTTCTATGGCCCGGTTACCACCTGGTAGTAGCTTCTTTCTGCCCAATTGTGCTTTTCACAGAGGAAAACTTTCCTGTAGTATATCAGTCTGATCCCGCCAACATGGTCAGTCCAGCCCCGAAATACCAGGCAATTCTCCTCTGAACAAGGAACATGACAACCCCAGACAATCGTTTCGGCCTCCTTTGGGCCTCGTCAGTGAGGTGCAGCCATATCCCTCTAAGCACATTGGGCAAGGAGTCCACGTCTGGTTTCCCCCATCACCCTTAGGGAGACTATCCCCAGGGTCATATTTACATATGCAAAACAGAATGAGAAGCAGTCTGCCAGGAACGAACAGCAGCATCAATAGCTTGTTCTATGGCCCGGTTACCACCTGGTAGTAGCTTCTTTCTGCCCAATTGTGCTTTTCACAGTGGAAAACTTTCCTGTAGTATATCAGTCTGATCCCGCCAACATGGTCAGTCCAGCCCCAAAATACCAGGCAATTCTCCTCTGAACAAGGAACATGACAACCCCAGACGATTGTTTCAGCCTCCTTTGGGCCTCGTCAGTGAGGTGCAGCCATATCCCTCTAAGCACATTGGGCAAGGAGTCCCCGTCTGGTTTCCCCCATCACCCTTAGGGAGACTATCCCCAGGGTCATATTTACATATGCAAAACAGAATGAGAAGCAGTCTGCCAGGAACGAACAGCAGCATCAATAGCTTGTTCTATGGCCCGGTTACCACCTGGTAGTAGCTTCTTTCTGCCCAATTGTGCTTTTCACAGTGGAAAACTTTCCTGTAGTATATCAGTCTGATCCCGCCAACATGGTCAGTCCAGCCCCGAAATACCAGGCAATTCTCCTCTGAACAAGGAACATGACAACCCCAGACGATCGTTTCAGCCTCCTTTGGGCCTCGTCAGTGAGGTGCAGCCATATCCCTCTAAGCACATTGGGCAAGGAGTCCCCGTCTGGTTTCCCCCATCACCCTTAGGGAGACTATCCCCAGGGTCATATTTACATATGCAAAACAGAATGAGAAGCAGTCTGCCAGGAACGAACAGCAGCATCAATAGCTTGTTCTATGGCCCGGTTACCACCTGGTAGTAGCTTCTTTCTGCCCAATTGTGCTTTTCACAGAGGAAAACTTTCCTGTAGTATATCAGTCTGATCCCGCCAACATGGTCAGTCCAGCCCCGAAATACCAGGCAATTCTCCTCTGAACAAGGAACATGACAACCCCAGACGATCGTTTCGGCCTCCTTTGGGCCTCGTCAGTGAGGTGCAGCCATATCCCTCTAAGCACATTGGGCAAGGAGTCCACGTCTGGTTTCCCCCATCACCCTTAGGGAGACTATCCCCAGGGTTATAAGCAATATGTATAGATTCTGAACTTCTTAAAACAATAAAGCTTTTATCAGCATCAAACATTTTTCTTTATTTAACACACAACGCATGCTCTGTATAGAAGTTAAAAGAGCAGCACCAACATTCTCTCTCTCTCTCTCTCACTCACTTCTCTCTCTTTCTCTTCCACTTCTCTTCCACTTAACTCTCACTCTCACTTAACTCTCACTTCTCACACTTTCTCTCTTTCCTAGCTCTTTTGTCTCTCTCTTTCTCACTCTCTTTTCTAGCTCTTTCTCTCTCTTTCTCTCTCTCTTTCTTTCTCTCTTTTTCTTTCTCTCTCTCTTTTAAGGCTTAGAGGGTCCATTTTACTTCCCTAAACCAGACCCCTAAAACCCGGCCCCCCATGGCCTGCCCATCACAAATACCTGAAATAAATACACAACACCAATTTTGCCAATAAAAAATGGAAAGGTCACTTTTATTTATATAGATTTTGCTATTGTAGCCAAAATCAGATAAGAGAGCCATAAATCAATTCCAGCAATTTCAACATCACAAATCAACATAATGCCCAAGCATTTCAATTGAACATGAGCCCACGTATTCCGGGGGGGGGGGGTGACTACAATAAAAAAAAACCTGTGGCGAGGCCCGAGGAATTGCCCGAGAAAACCCACTGCACAATCTGCCCATCAGCTAGACCACCGGATCATGGCCCCAAGCCGAGTGTGCAGCGGGATCCTCCCGCCTCCTTGATGCCCCGCCCACATGCCAGGCTAATTTCACCGCTGTCCACCATTTATTATCTTTCCTTTGCTATAGCTACCGTGTTCTTAACGCCTCTGGTTAGCTTAGACCGACTTGCGTCACCCGCTTAACCTCGGCTGCAGCTCTTCCTTGTCCTTAAGGGAAACACAGGTGGACTTACTACAATCCAACCAACTGGTTAGCATCCTGCCCATATCTGTGTTTGCTTGCTCTCTTCCTTCTCTGTGTGACCTTTCCGATTGCGATTCGCTCTCTCCTACTGCTCCTAATGCAGGGTGGGTGGGAGGGAAACAAGAAAAATGTATTAATGTGCTTCCCTTCCTGCTACTCTGAATTATACTATCTGTTGTTAAGTGCCGCCCCCTTTTCCCCTAACCGCCCATACCTTTTTTCCTTATCTTTCCTCCCCCTATCCTACTATCTCCTATTTCAGCTTCCCCCCTCTCTACTCCTAATCCTAAAATTAACCCTTTTATGTCCAGCTTAGGAGCCCCCAGCCTTAGTGGCGTTCCAGTCATATTCATTCCTTCCTCTTATTGTAAGGCTTAGAGGGTCCATTTTACTTCCCTAAACCAGACCCCTAAAACCCAGCCCCCCATGGCCTGCCCATCACAAATACATGAAATAAATACACAACACCAATTTTGCCAATAAAAAATGGAAAGGTCACTTTTATTTATATAGATTTTGCTATTGTAGCCAAAATCAGATAAGAGAGCCATAAATCAATTCCAGCAATTTCAACACCACAATTCAACATAATGCCCAAGCATTTCAATTGAACATGAGCCCACATATTCCGGGGGGGGTGACCACAATAAAAAAAACCTGTGGCGAGGCCCGAGGAATTGCCCGAGAGAACCCGCTGCACAATCTGCCCATCAGCTAGACCACCAGATCACGGCCCCAAGCCGAGTGTGCAGTGGGATTCTCTTGCCTCCTCAATGCCACACCCACGTGCCAGGCTCATTTCACCACCACCAAAAGGCTCCCTTTCTGCCAACCCAGCTTAGTGACCTCTCCTTACCTTAACCATTTCTGCCACCACCATCCTGATATCTTCCAAGAACTGGTCATTCCCGACCTCATTCAAGTGCACTCCATCGGCCCGAAATAGCTCTTCCCTTTTTGCCACAATCAGGGGGTGCTCCATCACTCTGCCCCCTGTCTCTTTTACTATTCACCCTGCTACCTGATTAACTCTTCTGCGCAACCTATATCTTGCCCTCTGCGTATCCGTATTGCGCCAGTGTATTCTAGATATTATATTGGACCATATGACTCGCACCTGCGGCCAAGCCACCATTAACCATTGCACCTATATCATTGCCCCCTAGGTGAATTATCAGCTCATCTGGGAGGCCCCACCTTCTCCTTGCCTGCTGTATGGTCCCGACTAACTTGTCCCAGCGCATACCCCTTTTCCCTAGCCATCTTATACTAGCTTCTCTGTGTGAGAAGCCTAGATCCAACCCTAAACCTGTTGCAATTGCCCTTGCTCGGGCCCAATGTACATAGGAATGCCCTACTACCCATACACGTAATGCTCTTCCTGAAATGAGAAAAAACGAAAATTCCATGAAACTCACAAATTGATAAACATTTTTCCAGTTGTTATGAACGATACAACTATTTGCACTGATAACATTCATTTACTCCCCCTTCATTCTCCTTTTATTCTAATGTAGGATCTGAATGCCTGGGATTTCCATCTCTCCAAATTGTTTATCCTGTCTTCTGAATACCCTTTCTCTGCCGCACTAGTCGCCACCCCTATTCGAAATGAATGCGGTGCAAACCGCATGTGATCCCATCCCAGCTTTTTTGTCACCATTTCCAACACCTTTTTAAACTGATACTTTGTCAGGTTGGACCCGTCCCTGTGTCTTAAAAACAGCCTACCCTCCTCTTGCTTTGTTCCTAACATCTCTGTCACCGCTGCTACTGGGCATGAGAGGCTCCCTGTTTCCCTCATTGATACCCACGCCCCTTTTCCTTCTCTGTCTTGTTTTTGTTTTCCTTACTAGCACCATTATGTTGTCCCCATATACCCTTACTTCTGAGTTTTCCACTCCATTTTTTTGCGTCCACCTTACTTGTTGCTATTAATTCCCCTATCCTAAATGCTCCCCAGAAGGCCATAGCGAATGCAGCCTTAAACAACCTAGCTCCCCCCTATCTCTGCAAACCTCCTCCAATATCATTATCATTCTTCCCAACCTTTCCTCTGTGATTGGTTCCCTGTCATCTGACTTTTTAACTTCGCCCACTTGCCATGCTCTTTTTTGTGACCTTCCTGACCACAAATGATTTTGTCATGTCCTCCTTGTCTCTTAGCTTTGCAAAGAAAGATACTCCTGCTAATGCAATGCTGACCTGACCCTTCTTCATGCCCTTCACTTTTAGGGACCAAAGCCATTCAAAGAACCTACTTCGCTCACCCCCTATCGCATTACCCTTAAATCGTAACCACTGCTTCCAATAGGTATTATATGCCCTCCAGGTTCTTGGGGCCAAAGATTTTCCAACCAGTTCTCTTATACCTTCTATGCGTTCCCAATCTTCCAAAGAAAGATGGGGCAGCATTCACCTTCTTTTCTAGCGGCAGGCGCGGCCCTCCTAAACACCACCCAATTAAACATTGACAAAGCTATTACATTTTTATATCCTGCAATGTGTTTCGCTTTAAAACAGATGTTCAGCTGCAAGCATTTTAGCACTAAGTATCTCAAATACTTTATTACCGGCATTGAAGATGCTGAAAGGTTGTTAATCATGTCTACTACTCCCTGATTATCCGACCCAAACATGTTTTTATTTTTCAGTGTTTCTCCCCACAGCTCTACTGCTACCACAATGGGGACTAATTCCCATAAAGCCAGGTTTCTCACCCATCCGCTCCTTTCCCAATCTGCTGGCCACTTTCCCACACACCATCTCCCCTGTAGATATGCACTGAAACCTGCGCTCCCTGCTGCGTCTGTGTAAAGCTCTAACTCATTTGCTGCTGCTGCTCTTGGCCATATTCTGATTCTGTCTTGCAAGAAATTGTCCCATACTTTCAAAACCTCACTTATCTCCCCTGACACCCTAATCATGTGTTCTTGTCTTTTTGCGCCCTTCGTGCTTAGCTACAAATGCCTTTTAAAAATCCTCCCTACTGGTATGACTTTACATGCAATGTTCAGTAGAAAGAAAAAAGGTTAGTGATCCTTGCTTTCTATCTCCCCTGCCATTTATGCCTTCCCCAGCCCCCCTCCTGAGCGATATTTTTCTCCTCCCTACAGTTTCCCTTATCAGATCTCTGGCCTTTTTCCCCTTCTCCATTGTTAACCCACATTGGCCCTTCATTGAGTCTATGACTATACCTAAAAAAGGCTAGGCTGGTACAAGGCCCCTCTCTCTTCTCCTTAACTACCGGTACCCCTAAGTATTCCAACATTCCCAACAAATTTGCCTTTAAATTTTCACAATCGTTAGCTCCTGCCAATCCCATCAACAAAAAAAATCATCTAAATAGTGAACAACAATGTCCATACCAGACTTCTTAATGCTTAACTAATGCAAAGAAGAGCTACATTTTTCAAACACTGAACACGAAATTGAACACCCCATGGGTAAACTTTTATCAACATAATAGTTACCATTGAACTTGCAACCCATAAAATTAAAACTCTCTGGATTAAGGGGCAATAGCTGAAATGCTAATACTATGACAATTTTTTTATAACAAAGCTCCCTTACCCAAGGCACGCACCATATGCACTGCCGTGTCAAAAGACTGGTATTCCACCTATGAATATTTTTTTTTGTTGCTATTGCATCATTTACTGACCCTCCCCTAGGGTACGATAGGTGTTGGATCATCCTGTACTTGCCCTGCTCCTTCTTTGGGACTATGCCTAAGGGAGACACTACTAAATCCTCAATCAGTTTTTCTTTAAATGTGCCTGCCATCCTCCCTAATTTTACCTCCTTGTCCAATTTCTCTTGCAGCACCTCTGGGAACTCTATCGCTGATTTTAAATTTCTTGCCTTACCTGCCCCTTTCACCTCAAATTGAACTGGTACCACAAAAAACCTCAGACAAAACATGCTCTAGAATTTATTTATTTTTATCCTCTATCTTCTAATATGCCTGTAATTCCTGTAACAAACTATCTATTTTCAGCGGTGTTTTGGCCAACCCCCAATCCAACTCCACTGCTGGACTGCTGGTATTATCCTGCCCTCGAAAGGAATACCTGGACCCATTCACATTGCCCCTTTTATAATCCACGCCAGGGTGACTTCCATTACAATATCTACACCCATGCCTTTATTTACAGGAATTCCCTCTAACACACCTCTTATCGTCCCCTATGCAACCCCTCCTCCTAGTGACATCATGCATATTAATTAATCAATCCAGGAGAAGCATGACAAGCTGAAACTGTAAACCTGGCTTACTCCCCCACTCCTTATCTGGTATAGCTTCCAAACACTGTCCAAGCTTAAAACAACAAACCACTCCTTACTTCCCTTTGCTAACAAAGTAAATTCCTTAAGCTGTTCTCTTGCTATTCTGTCAGTACCCTGTACTAAGGAATTTAAACTTTAGTTTTCCATTCCCTGTACTCCCATTAATTTATAACGTTCCCTTCTCCTGACTTATTTTCTTTATTTAATAATAATAAAGACTGACACAAAAATGTGGCGTTCTCTCCCTTCCATTAGATATTTTGTTTGTTAGAATATCTCAGCTGTGTATTCAATAAATATTAGTACAGTTAAGGAGTGCCCTCCTAATGAAATTATTTATGGATTATAAATATTAATAACTATACAATTTTCATCGTCAATACCTCCAATTCATATAGTAGAATCTTAGCAGTGCACCCCAGAAAAATGTTATATAATCTCAGTAGTGCACTCCAAAATAACACTATTGAGATATTTAGCAATTAATGAAAATAAGATTATTATCAAATATTAATATTTAATCCCAAATTAAAATATTTCCTAATTTCTGAACAGGTTATTTTTTATAAACACAGTGATTATATTTATACAGTAAATAGAATATTGATTATGACCAGATATATATTAATTGATTATTACCATATTAAAATTATAATATAAAGCAAGTTATAGAAATATTTATCTTAAATTATATTAAATTAAATCGTCTGTATCCTGGATATGGTCACAATATTATTAGGAATTAACTTTAAATCAAATTGAATTAACTATCAAATATCACAATTTAATGTTACTAGATAGAACAATTTATAATTAGCCAGTAACATTAACCCATTCGGCATAATGCTTATTTAACAACGTTTTGCTAGCAAATACCAAACCTAACCTAATAGGTATAATATAGCTATCTGTATGTGTATGTATTGGGTACTTGTAAAGCGCGGCTAATCACCCGTAAGGGTCTCAAGGCGCTGCTCATTTTATCAACCTCAGAAGGATGAAAGGCTGAGTGGACCTTGCTGGGGATCGAACCTGCAAACCTTGGGTTGCTACAGAGCTCAGCAACAGTGCCTTAGCATGCTGAGCTATCTGTCCGGCTGCCAAATTAGTCTTATATGACTTAAATAATCAACCAGAGCAATTAATACCTTATTAATAATTAAATATATCAACCTGTACAGCCTTAATAAGTCTGATCAGCCACAATACAATTTCTAAAACATTTACCAGTAACTAAAAATTAACTTATGAGTATAAAATCCTAAAAACCATTTTCTACAGTGATACATTTACTAATGCTAGTATAATTATTATATAGGATACAAATTACACCTTTAAATCACAGCTTCAGCATATGCTATTGCTATAAAGAAACCTATTTATACGTTACCAGCTATCAATTTATCAATGATTGAGACTTCAGCATTAAAAAGTTTTTTCCCAATTTCTTATCAATTACCCTGTTCCTTGGAGCCATTTCTGCAACAAAGAAAAAAATGCTCTTCTCTGAAACAAGAAAAATGTTGTTAAGTGCCGCCCCCTTTTCCCCTAACTGCCCATACCTTTGTTCCTTATCTTTCCTCCCCCTATCCTACTATCTCCTATTTCAGCTTCCCCCCTCTCTACTCCTTATCCTAAGATTAACCCTTTTATGTCCAGCATAGGAGCTCCCAGCCTTAGTGGCGTTCCAGTCATATTCATTCCTTCCTCTTATTGTTATCTTTCTCTCTCTTATTTCTCTCTCTTATTTCTCTCTCTCTCTCTCTCTCTCTCTCTCTCTCTCTCTCTCTCTCTCTCTCTCTCGCTATCTATCTATCTATCTATCTATCTATCTATCTATCTATCTATCGATCTATCTATCTCTCTCTCTCTCTCTGTCTCTCTTTCTCTCTCTCATTCTCATTCTCTCTCTAATTCTCATATCTAGGCAAAGTCAGTTTGCTACCAGTTACTAATGGTTACAGTGACAATGTAACATATGCACTTGGACTCTTGGGTGCCTTAGAGAATTATCATGTCTTTTTAAAGGGACATGAAACCCAAAATGTTTCTTTCATAAATCTTACTTAGTATCTAATATGTTTTGTTCTTTTATTATCATTTGTTAAATGGCATAGCTAGGCAGGTTCAGGGACAGAAATATAACTACTGTGAGTTAGCTGAACACATCAGGAGAGCCAATGACAAGAGGGCATATATGTGCAGGCACCAATTAGCAGCAAGCCCCCAGTAGTGCATTGCTGCCCCTGAACCTACCCAGGTATGATTTTTAATAGAGGATAATAAGAGAACAAAATATATTAGATGCTAAGAGGCCCATTTATCAAGCTCCAAATGGAGCTTGAGGGCCCGTGTTTCTGGTGAGTCTTCAGACTCGCCAGAAACGCAAGTTATGGAGCAGCGATCTAAAGACCGCTGCTCCATAATCCTGTCCGACTGTTCTGAGCAAGCGGACAGGAATTGCCACAATTCAACCCGATCGAGTACGATCAGGTTGATTGAAACCTCCCTGCTTGTGGCCCATTGTGAGCTCTTGTGAGCTGCTCGTGCAATGCTGAATACGGAGAGCGTATTGCTCTCCACATTCGGTGAGGTCTTGAAAGAAACATTTTGGGGTTTATGTCCCTTTAAGAGTGATTCATAATGGATGTAGCTGTCTTGAAGCAGCCTCCCTGCGCCCATCTTACCTTAGTGTGAAATGTTTTCTGAGAAAGAGGGGGAAGTTAGCTTGCTACTATCTTCTCCTGTAGCAGCAGTGATTGCCTGCACTGAACGGATGACAGAACCACGCTCTGGCTGAGAGAAGAAGTGAGGGGGCATCATAGGGTAAGTGCTACAGTTAAAGGGATACTAAACCCAATTCTTTTATTTTGTGATTTGGATAGAGCATGCAATTTTAAGCAACTTTTTAATTTACACCTATTATCAATTTTTCTTTGTTCTCTTGCTATCGTTATTTGAAAAAGAAGGCATCTAAGCTAAGGATACAGCCAATTTTTGGTTGAGACCATGGACAGCACTTGTTTATTGGTGGATGAATGTATCCACCAATCAGCAAGAACAACACAGGTTGTTCACCAAAAAATGGGCCAGCATCTAAACTTACATTCTTGCATTTCAAATACCAAGAGAAAGCAAGTGCTATCGTACAGCACGCTGCTTACTTTCCACATCTGCCTGTGCTGAATACTTTCTCTCCCCTTGTCCCAGAAAAATCTTCAATTACAGGTGAAGAAAAAAAAAAATGCTTGTTGAACTGTTTACAGCGGCTGTCAGCAATATAAAGAGGGATGGCGCACTGTAAACAGTTCAACAAGCAGTTATTTGTTTTTTTTCTTGACCTGTAATTACAGATCATTCTGGGACAAGGGGAAAGAAAGTGTTCAGCACAGAGAAATGTGGAAAGTAAGCAGTGTGCTGTACGATAGCACTTGCTTTCCCTGAAATCTGATTAACTGTAGCACTTACCCTGTGCTGCCCCCTTACTGACTTCTCTCCCCCTTCTCCCAGCCGAGCGGGACAAATGCCTCTCTCCCCCTTAGCTCAATAAGAAGGGACTGAGTAGTGACAGACAGGAGCAGGAGGTAACCAATGTGAACTTAGTCATGCAAGCCGTGGCAAACATGAGTGTAAGAGAGTGCTAAGCCTTGTACTAGATAAACTATATACATTTAATACTGTCACTTACTGGTAATAGACTGCCACTGTCTGACACTGAGCTCAGTTTCACTCACGCTGTAAGGACTCCCTCACAGTGCACACATGATGACTCGTCTTACTCTGCTCTCTCTCCCCGCTCAGTGGCTCCTAGATATGAGAGAGGAGAGAGTGGACTGCTGATTGGCTGAGGGCTCCCGAGGCTGCTTAGAGAGCAGACTTGTTGGGAGCTGTATGGGCCGCGAAGAGACTTAAGCGACACACAGAGGGGGGCAGTCGCTTGCGGATCATAGAAAAATTCACTAAAACATCCATATTGCGCAATGGAGGGGAGCTGAAAGGCTCACAGCCTCTTCTTCTTTGTGCAATATGGATGGATATGGAATGCAGCGCAGCCTCAGTTTTTTGGTATAGTGGCAGAGTCGGTGGCGGGGAGTGGGGGGCTAGGGGGGGTACTTCGATGGGTACAATTTTGTTTTTTATACATTAACTTTAAACATCCTTTTTTTAAAAAAAAAACATAATAAAAAAGTGTAATTCACACATAGGACAGGTGAGGCGCTGCTCACCTGCCTCCTATGACTGCATGTCACAGCAAGACTACTTGTTTTATATCCTATAAACCCCTCTTTAAAATAAAGTCCCTGTATAAGTATTAATAACTAGCTGATCACTGTGGTAATAGTTATCTCCTGGTGTGAACAAATGTCCATTTATTTGAATGCAGGCTCATTGGAGCTTCTATGAGCAGATCAAAGTTACATAACTATACCAAAAGGCCCTTATTTATATTACATTTCATTATTTATATGAAGCTAACTCCTCCTTTTTACTATTGAGTTTATGGGGAAAAGCACATGCTATTGTTTATAAACATGTTTATTAAACTTTTAATAAAAACAATGCATTTCTTTCACACTTTTTGTTGCAGATTTTTAATATGTTTGGTTTCTCACTGAAAGATGGACTACAGTAGGGCTTAAAGGGACAGTCTAGTCAAAATTAAACTTTTATGATTCAGATAGGGCATGTCATTTTAAATTTATTTTCTTGGTATTCTTAGTTGAAAGCTAAAGCTAGGTAGGTCGCTTCTTATCTGAATGCATTTGACAGTTTTCACAGCTAGAGGGCATACGTTCATGTGTGCCATATAGATAAAATTGTGCAAGTCTGTCAAAAGAACTAAAATAAGTGGGCAGTCTGCTGAGGCTTTAATACAAGGTAATCGCAGAGGTAAAAAGTATATTAATGTAACTGTGTTGGTTATGCAAAACTGGATAATGGGTAAGGAAGGCCTTATCTATCTTTTTAAATAATAAAATTTCTGGAGTAAACTGTCCCTTTAAATGTTAGCAGCATCTAAGAACTGCAAAATAGCTCAGCACAGGGGTAGAAATAGCTCAGCAGTTAAAGTGTTATTTGAACTGACCATACCTGACCTTACACCTTAAAAAGTTCTACAAAGAACCACTCAAAAGAGCAAAAACATTTTTTTTACAGGTCCAATGGTTTGAGCTTGAAAAAAACAAAACTACTCTGAAAACCTGCTGTAAAAATGTTTTCAAGATTGGCGTAGAGGTGAGAAATTGCTCCCATGCAAGATAAGAGTGGAATCTGAACTAGATTTGAATTTGTAAACCCCAAAGAAAAGCCATGAAATTTACTATGAATGGAAATTCTGGTTGATTTTAATTAAGTGTGCAGTTATTACTCTTTATTTATTTTTAATAAATTGATTTGATAGGGCAAATGCTCCGTGTACATGTGTAAAAAAACATTGGGTTAATTTGTGATTTAAAAAAAGAAAATGTGAAAATCTGTTGTAAAATGTTTTCTTGACTGGCATACTGGAGTGAAATTGCTCCCATTCAAGAGAGAAGCAGAATTTGAACTACAGGTAGATTTGAAAACCCCAAAGTAAAGACATGGGGGCCGATTTATCAAACCCTCAACTGGTAATACACCTTAATCAGCTGGAATCTCGCGTCATATTAGACACAAATTTAATCCGCCGTAATTAACAAAGCATAAATATTGTCAAATGTTGAAATTTGTAACATAATATACGCTCCAGCTAGATCAATCCAACGCAGATTGATGGGTGTCTAATTCCAGCGGAATATTAATCATTCGCCATCATATTCGACTCTATTTGAACCTCTTACTAAGTTAGCAAATATTCAACAGGTACGCTCGCGTTTATTCCGACGCAGCGTACCTATCGTTCAAGCCGCCACCTCGGAGTCCACGAATACCATAGAAATCAATGGGAGTCTGTAAACACAGAAAGGTTTAGATGCAAATTTTCCCCCACAAAGTATAGCAAGAGAAGTAAAACTATTCCATACAAAATTACATGCAAATGTGTTTAACCCTTTGAGTGCTAAGCACTTTCCCATTTGAGGGCTAAGCTGTTTTAAGGGTTTAATTTTTTTATTTAATTTTTTTTTTTTTACTTTTTTAATTTATTTTTTAGATCCCCAAGATTTACACACTGTCGGAAAGGTTATGCGATTAATTTTCCAACCGTGGGTCTTGGGGGTCTGTAGCTGCTTAGATGCCTGAGATACAGGCTTCTAAGCAGCATGTCCCCTGTCCCTATACTTAACATTGTTAATTTTAAATAAAGTTGTGCGGTGACGTCATCATCACGTCATTGCGCGTGACGTCACCACACATAACGGGAAGCCTCAGCCCGATCGCCGGGGTAGGAGCTGGTGGGAGCCCTCAGATCTCCCTCAAGGTGGGAGAGTGCTAGTGATGACTCTGAGCTGTCATTAGCACCTGAGTGGGACACTCTGTGATGGCTCAGAGCCGTCGTTAGCACTGAAAGGGTTAAAATTGCATTCCCTTTCCCACAAAGGATAGCATGAGAATGAGAACTATTCCATACAAAAATACATGCAAATGTGTTTAAAATTGCATTTCCTTTCCCACAAAGGATAGCATGAGAATGAGAACTATTCCATACAAAAATACATGCAAATGTGTTTAAAATGGCATTCTCCTTCCCACAAAGGATAGCAAGAGAATGAAAACTATTCCATACAAAAATGCATGCAAATGTGTTTAAAATTGCATTCCCTTTCCCACAAAGGATAGCATGAGAATGAGAACTATTCCATACAAAATTACATGAAAATGTGTTTAAAATTGAAAGCTCACAAGAGCTGCTGGTGCAACGCTGCCCCCTGCAGACTTGCGGCCAATGGGCTGCCAGCAGGGAGGTGTCAATCAACCGATCATACTCGATCGGGTTGAATTGTGGCGATTCCTGTCCGCCTGCTCAGAGCAGGCGGACAGGGTTATGGAGCAGTGGTCTTTAGACCGCTGCTTCATAACTGCTGTTTCTGGCGAGTCTGAAGTCTCGCCAGAAACACGGGCCCACAAGCTCCATTTGGAGCTTGATATATGGGCCCCTTAGTGTTAAGTCTATTTCACTCACATAATATGCTGGTTAGCTAAGCATTATATTTACTTTCACACCTAAATGCTATAAGAATATCCTTGTACCCTATTATACACGGTTATTTTCATCATTATCATTCTTCTTTCCTAGACCATGGGCGCGATCCGATAAAGATCGTAGTTTGCGGCGCAAGTGAGGGAACCCCCGCCGCCCGCAGTTTCAGCTCGCAACTCGAGCTATCCTAAATACGGCACCATCAGAGGCTAAAGTGCCGTAAGTCTCACAAACCAGCGATGTCCAGAAATCTGCGCAAGCTCAAATTTCTGGAGTCGCCAGTGACTTACGGCACTTTAGAAACTGCTGGCGCCTACAAAACCTGACTAAAGTATAAAATATCACGTACTGTCTAACACACCTCCCTAACATAGCCCGACACGTCTAACCCTCTATCCGCTATCCCCCCTCACTAGCCTAACAATAAAAAATGTATTAACCCCTAAACCGCCGCTCCCGGACCCCGCCGCCACCTAATAAAGTTATTAACCCCTAAACCGCCGCTCCCGGACCCCGCCGCCACCTAATAAAGTTATTAACCCCTAAACCGCCACTCCCGGACCCCGCCGCCAGCTATATTAAATCTATAACCCCCTAATGTGAGCTCCTACCCCACCGCCATCTACCTTACCTACCCCCTAAAGTGAGCCCCTACCCGCCGCCATCTACCTTACCTACCCCCTAAAGTGAGCTCCTACCCTGCTGCCATCTACCTTACCTACCCCCTAAAGATAGCCCCTTACACCGCCGCCATCTATTTTATAAATATTGACCCCTAATTTAATCCCCCTACACCGCCGCCAGCTATATTAACTATATTAACCCTAATTATATTAGGGTTAATATAGTTAATATCGTTATTATATTATATATATTAACTATATTAACCCTAATTATATTAGGGTTAATATAGTTAACATCATTATTATATTATATATATGTTAAGTATAATAACTCTACCTAACTCTAACATCCCTAACTAAATTCTTATTAAAATAAATCTAATTAATATTAATGTTATTAATTAAAATATTCCTATTTAAATCTAAATACTTACCTATAAAATAAACCCTAAGATAGCTACAATGTAATTAATAATTATATTCTAATTATTTTAGGGTTTATATTTATTTTACAGGTAACTTGGTATTTATTTTAACTAGGTACAATAGCTATTAAATAGTTAATAACTATTTAATAGCTACCTAGTTAAAATAATTACCAATTTACATGTAAAATAAATCCTAACCTAAGTTACAAATACACCTACACTATCAATAAATTAAACTACAAATATCTAAAATAAAATACAATAAAATAAACTAAACTAAATTACAAAAAAAATAAACACTAAATTACAAAAAATAAAAAAAATATTAAAAGATTTTTAAGCTAATTAAACCTATTCTAAGCCCCCCAAAATAAAAAAATTTCCCTACCCTATTCTAAATTAAAAAGTTCACAGCTCTTTTACCTTACCAGCCCTTAAAAGCGCCTTTTGCGGGGCATGCCCCAAAGAATTCATCTCTTTTGCATTGAAATAAACATACAATACCCCCCCAACATTACAACCCACCACCCACATACCCCTATTCTAAACCCACCCAAACCCCCCTTAAAAAAAACTAACACTACCCCCCTGAAGATCTCCCTACCTTGTCTTCACCCAGCCGGGCAGAACCGGGCCGGGTGAATGTCTTCAATCAAGCGGCAGTGAAGTCTTCTTCCATCCGGGCAATGTCTTCAATCAAGCGGCAGTGAAGTCTTCTTCCATCCGGCGATGTCTTCAAGCAAAGCGGCATCTTCAATCTTCTTTCTTCGCTTCTCCGCCGTGGAGCATCCATCCGGCACAACGACTGAACGTGGAATGAGGTACCTTTAAATGATGTCATCCAAGATGGCATCCGTCGAATTCCGACAAGGTGAAGACAAGGTAGGGAGATCTTCAGGAGAGTAGTGTTAGTTTTTTTTAAGGGGTGTTTGGGTGGGTTTAGAATAGGGGTATGTGGGTGGTGGGTTGTAATGTTGGGGGGGGGGTATTGTATGTTTATTTCAATGCAAAAGAGCTGAATTCTTTGGGGCATGCCCCGCAAAAGGCCCTTTTAAGGGCTGGTAAGGTAAAAGAGCTGTGAACTTTTTAAATTTAGAATAGGGTAGGGAATTTTTTTTAATTTTGGGGGGCTTTTTTATTTTATTAGGGGGCTTAGAATAGGTGTAATTAGCTTAAAAATCTTGTAATATTTTTTTTATTTTTTGTAATTTAGTGTTTGTTTGTTTTTTGTAATTTAGTTTAGTTTATTTTATTGTATTTTAGTTTAGATATTTGTAGTTTATTTAATTTATTGATAGTGTAGGTGTATTTGTAACTTAGGTTAGGATTTATTTTACAGGTAAATTGGTAATTATTTTAACTAGGTAGCTATTAAATAGTTATTAACTATTTAATAGCTATTGTACCTAGTTAAAATAAATACCAAGTTACCTGTAAAATAAATATAAACCCTAAAATAGTTAGAATGTAATTATTAATTACATTGTAGCTATCTTAGGGTTTATTTTATAGGTAAGTATTTAGATTTAAATAGGAATATTTTAATCAATAACATTAATATTAATTAGATTTATTTTAATAAGAATTTAGTTAGGGATGTTAGAGTTAGATAGGGTTATTATACTTAATATATATATAATATAATAACGATATTAACTAGATTAACGCTAATATAATTAGGGTTAATATAGTTAATATATATAATATAATAACTATATTAATTAGATTAACCCTAATATAATTAGGGTTAATATAGCTGGCGGCGGTGTAAGGGGATTAGATTAGGGGTTAATGTGTTTAATATAGGCGGCGGCGGTGTAGGGGGATTAAATTAGGGGTTAATATTTTTAAAATAGATGGCGGCGGGGTAGGAGCTCACTTTAGGGGTAGGTAAGATAGATGGTGGCGGGGTAGGAGCTCACTTTAGTGGGTAGGTAAGATAGATGGCGGCGGGGTAGGGGCTCACTTTAGGGGGTAGGTAAGGTAGATGGCGGCGGGGTCTGGGAGCGGCGGTTTAGGGGTTAATAACTTTATTAGGTGGCAGCGGGGTCCGGGAGCGGCGGTTTAGGGGTTAATAACTTTATTAGGGATTGCGGCGGGGGATCGGGATTGACAGGTAGATAGACATTGTGCATGCGTTAGGTGTTAGGTTTTATTTAGCAGGTAGTTTAGGGAGTTACGGGGCTCCAATAGACAGCGTAAGGCTTACTACGACTGCATTTTGTGGTGAGGTGAAAATGGAGTAAGATTTCTCCATTTTCGCCACGTAAGTCCTTACACTGTATATTGGATACCAAACTGCGCTGGTTTGGTATACCTGCCTATGGCCCAAAAAACTACGGGCGAAGGCAGAAATATATGGGCGTAACTTCTAGGTTACGCCGTATAAAGAATACCAAACCAGCGCAAATTTCGGCGTCGCCAGCTTTTGCGGGCGACGCTGCATATCGGATCGGGCCCATTAGTCTTGACAGGTTCAAGAGTAACCCTTTCAGCAAGTGAGCATAATTGCTAGAAAAAAGAGGTTTCACATTACTTTGTATTTGGTCTTTTCTTTTTTCTTTGGTAGGCCTATAATTTTTTTTAGGAAATAAGACTGTTATTATTGTGCATTTTATGCTGAGGCTGTTACTTACCTTGTTGTATGTTTACAATGCAGAGTTAATTAATATTATTAATTATTATTATTATTCTTTATTTATAAAGTGCCAACAGATTCTGCAGCGCTGTCCATGGGTACAAAGATAAAAGTAAAGTACAATACAATATAAAAGACACCAAAGTTTAACAAACAAATAAAGGGGACATTGAGGGCCCTGTTCCTGTGAGAACTTACAATCTAGATGGGTAGGAGGGTGAGAAACAGGAGGTGGGGACTGCAAAGGTGAGAATGATGTTAGTGTGGAGTTAGATGAGGGCAGCTATTAGGCAAGTGGAATTAATTTGTTACTGATTTGGAGATAGGCTTCCCTGAACCAAAAAGTCTTTAGAGAGCATTTAAAGGAGGAGAGGTTGGGGTAAAGTCTGACAGCTCTAGAAAGTGCATTCCAGATGGTTGGTGCCGGACGAGAGAAGTCTTGTAATCTAGCATGGGAGGAGGTGATGGTAGAAGATGCAAGGAGCAGGTCATTGTTGGATCTTAGAGGGCGGGCTGGAGTATGTTTGTTGATGAGTGAGGACAGGTGGGGGGGGGGGCTGGGTTGGTAAGGGCTTTGTAGGTCAGGGTGAGAATTTTGAATTTAATTCTGCTGTGAATGGGGAGCCAGTGAAGGGACTCGCAGACAGGTGCAGCAGACACAGAGCATCGTGAAAGTTGGATTAGCCTAGCAGAGGCATTTAGGATGGATTGAAGAGTGGAGAGGCGGGAGAGAGGGAGGCCAGTTAGTAGGTTATTACAGTAGTCAAGTCGGGAAATTACCAGGGAGTGGATTAACTGTTTAGTAGTTTCAGAACTCAGAAACGGACACATTTTGGATATATTGCGCAGGTGGCTGCAACAGGATGAAGAGAGCAATTGGATGTGGGGTATGAAGGACAATTGAAGTCAAGTGTAACTCCTAGGCAGCGGACTTGGGGTGATGGGGAGATAGTGGTGTGTGTCACCAACAGTGATTGAAAAGTTAGAAACTGGGGTATATATATATACACATCCTATAACCCTGCAACCCTGCAATATATATATGTTGTAATGATATGACTATTGTAATGCTAAAAAAAACCTTTGATTTGAAAAATATATGCATTCTCCTTCCCACAAAGGATAGTAAGAGAATGAAAACTATTCCATACAAAAATACATACAAATGTGTTTTAAATTGCATTCCCTTTCCCACAAAGGATAGCATGAGAATAATAACTATTCCATACAAAAATACATGCAAATGTATTTTAAATTGCATTCCCTTTCCCACAAAGGATAGCATGAGAATAATAACTATTCCATACAAAAATACATGCAAATGTCTTTTAAATTGCATTCTCTTTCCCACAAAGGACAACAAGAGAATGAAGACTATTCCATACAAAAATACATGCAAATGTGTTTAAAATTGCCTTCTCCTTCCCACAAAGGATAGCAAGAGAATGACAACTATTCCATACAAAAATACATGCAAATATGTTTAAAATTGCATTCTCATTCCCACAAAGGATAGCAAGAGAATGAAAACTATTCCATACAAAAATACATGCAAATGTGTTAAAAAAATTGCATTCCCTTTTCCACAAAGGACAGCATAAGAATGAGAATTATTCCATACAAAAATACATGCAAATGTGTTTAAAATTGCATTCTCTTTCCCCCAAAGGATAGCAATTTCCCAGCCGCAACTGGCCGCTTTCTCAAGAAGATGTGTGCTTACGAATCAGTCCAGATTTTAAATACTCAGACTACAAGCGCCATCTATATGTCAATGGTTGTATTACTCCTCTTTCAATGATAATAGTAATACGTGGCCATTCTATCAGCCAATCGGAATTAAGGTTGAAAATATCCTATTGGCTGATGTAATCAGACAATAGGGTTGAGATTCAATCCTATTGGCTGATCCAATCAACCAATAGGATTGAGCTTGCATTCTATTGGCTGATTGGAACAGCCAATAGAATTCAAGCTCAATCTTATTGGCTGATTGGATCAGCCAATAGGATTGAAGTTCAATCCTATTAGACGATTGCATCAGCCAATAGGATTTTTTCAACCTTAATTCCAATTGTCTGATAGAATTCTATCAGCCAATCAGAATCTAAGGGACACCATCATGGATGACATCACTTAAAGGAACCTTCATTCATCGGGTAGTCGTCGGCAGAAGAGGATGCTCCGTGCCAGATATCTTAACCCCTTAAGGACAAGGCAATTTTTCAATTTCTTTCCCTTAAGGACCAGGGCTATTTTTACATTTCTACTGTGTTTGTGTTTAGCTGTAATGTTCCTCTTACTCATTTACTGTACCCACACATATTATATACCTTTTTCTCGCCATTAAATGGACTTTCTAAAGATACCATTATTTTCATCATATCTTATAATTTACTATAAAAAGTTTTATAAAATATGAGGAAAAAATGGAAAAAAACACACTTTTTCTAACTTTGACCCCCAAAATCTGTTTCACATCTACAACCACCAAAAAACACCCATGCTAAATAGTTTCTAAATTTTGTCCTGAGTTTAGAAATACCCAATATTTACATGTTCTTTGCTTTTTTTGCAAGTTATAGGGCAATAAGTACAAGTAGCACTTTGCTATTTCCAAACCACTTTTTTTCAAAATTAGCGCTAGTTACATTGGGACACTGATATCTTTCAGGAATCCCTGAATATCCCTTGACATGTATATATTTTTTTTTATAAGACATCCCAAAGTAATGATCTAGGCCCATTTTGGTATATTTCATGCCACCATTTCACCGCCAAATGAGATCAAATAAAGAAAAAATTCACTTTTTCATAATTTTTTTCACAAATTTTAGGTTTCTCACTGAAATTATTTGCAAACAACTTGTGCAATTATCGCATAAATGGTTGTAAACGCTTCTCTGGGATCCCCTTTGTTCAGAAATAGCAGACATATATGGCTTTGGCATTGCTTTTTGGTAATTAGAAGGCCGCTAAATGCCACTGCGCACCACACATGTATTATGCCCAGCAGTGAAGGGGTTAATTAGGGAGCATGTAGGGAGCTTCTAGGGTTAATTTTAGCTTTAGTGTAGTGTAGTAGACAACCCCAAGTATTGATCTAGGCCCATCTTGGTATATTTCATATATTTCATGCCGCCATTTCACCGCCAAATGCGATCAAATTAAAAAAAAATGTTAAATTTTTTACAATTTTAGGTTTCTCACTGAAATTATTTACAAACAACTTGTGCAATTATGGCATAAATGGTTAAATGGTTGTAAATGCTTCTCGGGATCCCCTTTGTTCAGAAATAGCAGACATTTATGGCTTTTTTGTTGCTTTTTGGTAAAAAGAAGGCAGCTAAATGCTGCTGCGCATCACACGTGTATTATGCCCAGCAGTGCAGGGGTTAATTAGATAGCTTGTAGGGAGCTTGCAGGGTTAATTTTAGCTTTAGTGTAGAGATCAGCCTCCCACCTGAGAGATCCCACCCCCTGATCCCTCCCAAACATCTCTCTTCCCTCCCCCACCCCACAATTGTCCCCGCCATCTTAAGTACTGGCAGAAACTCTGCCAGTACTAAAATAAAAGGCTTTTTTTTTTAATGATTTAAATTTTTTTTTATCTGTTTATCTGTGATGGACCCCCCCCCTTAGCCCCTAGCCTCTCTGATCCCCCCCAAACAGCTCTATAACTCTTGCCCACATCCTATTTGCTGCCATCTTGGGTACTGGCAGCTTTCTGCCAGTACCCAATTTGCCTCCCAAAAATGTTTTTTTTTTTTGTATGTAATTACATTTTTTCTGTAGTGTAGCTGCCCCCCATAATACCCTCCTCCCTCTCCCCCTCCCAGATCCTTTTGACAATTATTTCCCCCCCTCCCTCTCCCTCTCTCCCATTCATTAATTCATTGGTGGCAGTGGCTGTTACGCGATCACACGCACACATGCGCGCGCACGCGCGCTCCCTGCAGGCCCCCGCATGCTCCCAGCACCCGACGTGCACATTGCACATTCAGGAACCGGATGCCGGGTAGCGATGGGCCGCCCACCCGCCTCCCTGCAGCTGCTCCCACCCACCAACGATCGGGCCCATCGCTACTGGTGCAGAGAGGGCCACAGAGTGGTTCTTTCTGCATCGGTTTTGGAAAAAAGGTATTGCAGTGATACCTCAATGTCGAGGCATCACAGCAATACCTTGAAAGCGGCTGGAAGCGATCAGGATCGCTTCCAGCCACTTTAAACCCTGATGTCGTACAGGGTACGTCGCTGGTCTTTAAAGACCAGGTTGTGTGCGACGTACCCTGTACGACATGCGTCGTTAAAGAGTTAAAGATGGACCCGCTCTGCACTGGATGGATGAAGATAGAAGATGCCGTCTGGATGACGACTTCTGCCTGTCTGGAGGACCACTTCTCCCGACTTGGATGAAGACTTCTCCCGGCTTCATTGAGGATGGATGTCGGCTCTTCAAAACTGTAAGTGGATCTTCAGGGGTTAGTATTAGGTTTTTTAAGGGTTTATTGGGTGGGTGGGTTTTATTTTTAGGTTAGGGCTTTGGGCTGCAATAGAGTTAAATGCCCTTTTTTTGTTGAAATAATTTTTATTTATTGAGTAACATAACATATTCCATGACATCTTTTGTAAACATAAAAAAAAAAGAACAGGTATGACATAACATTTTGGTTTCACAGAGATTGCAATACAACCATGCTGGACCCCTAGACTCATATCGGCCCCACATAACATATATAACAACCCCCTTCATTGGCATTATGCTGTCCGTCATGACTGGGAAGTATCCCCAGACAATATAAATCATGGAGAATGCAAAACCTTTTTTTCTATACTCATAAATTTTTTATATAAGGAAATAATAAGATTAAGAAAGAATAGACAAGATAGAGACAAGAAATCTCAGAGTTAGGATAGAGTAGATAAGAAGAAGAATCAAGAACATGTGTCACTCGCGGTCACCCCCCCTCTGTCCTGCGTCATCCATATGCCCTATTTCTGTGGGTTGGATGCTACGCCTGTTAGCCATCCGTTGCTTATCTATCCAGACTATCCAGTCTTCCCAGACCTGAAGAAACTCTATTCCAGTACTAAGCAAAGCAGAGGAAATCTCCGCCATTTTATAATAATATTTGATTTTATTAAGTATTAAATCGTAGCTTGGTACCGAGGATTTCCAAAACCTTGCGATTGTGGTCTTAACAGCTGTGCAAATCATTCCCACTAACTTTAATTTAGCTTTGGTGAGGCCCTCAATCGGGAAGTGTAATAGTGCCTGTTCTCTAGTTAAAACGATTTGCTTGCTAAATATCTCGGAAAGGAGATTGTTAGTTTGGAACCAAAGTTTTTGCACCTCTGCACATGACCACCACATATGTGTGTAGGAACCAATGTCTGCGCATCCTCGATAACAATTCTTGGGGGTTTTGCCTGACCATTGTGTTCTGCTTGGGTGTAGGTACCACCTATATGCTACTTTGATGTAGCTTTCTTTTAAATTTGCACTAATAGAACATGCCTGTCCTCTTTTCAGAGTATCTGACCATTCTACCTGATCCTTTACAAATTGCCCCTCATCCTCCCATTTCTTCATATAATGCAATTTGTCTCCTGAGCTATTTGTATTCAGAAAAGTGTACAAAATTGTTATAGCCCCCTTAGTTCTGGATTTTGATGTGCATAGTTTCTCAAAAGGAGTATGTTCTGAGTATGTGGGTGGCCTGCCTACCTCCCGCAACCTAGATTTCAACTGAATGTATTGGAACCAAGAATCCGGTGACACCGGATGTAAAGAGTTATATTTCTCAAAGGGAATAATCTTTGAGTCTATCCAAATATCTGCAATTCGATAGAGCCCTTTATTCGCCCAGATGTTACTTATTGTTTTTGAGATCTGAGCAGATGGCAAGAAAAGTGGTGTCGCCACAGAGCTAACAGTGTGAAGGTTGGACCTCATCTGTATATTATCCCATATTTTAATAGTGTGTATTATTGAAATGTATCGTGTCCATTTCGATGGTCTCTCTCTTTAGGCTGTCCATAGAATGTGATATATTGGATACAGTTGCAGCATATCACTTTCCAATTTTACCCATACGATATCATCCCCCTCAAGACTCCATAGTGAGGTTTGCGCTAATCTGGCTGCCCAGAAATAATTTTGTAAATTTGGAACCCCTAATCCCCCTCGCTCTTTATTTTGTAGTAGTGTTTTCTTATTGATTCTGGCCTTTTTATTAACCCAGATAAACTTTAGCAAGTATCTTTGCATGTCATCCAGATCTTCCTTGGGGACAGTGATAGGCAGTGCTCTAAACAGATAGAGCAGTTTGGGTAAAATTATCATTTTTGTAATAACCATTCTCCCATAAAAGGAGATTTTATAAGATGACCAAGTCATCATTTCTTTTTTAAGATGTGCAAATATTTTTTTATAGTTTAGTCTATAGAGGTTATCTAAATTGTTTGGTATGGCGATACCTAAATATGTAGTTGCCGGGGAAGCCCATTTAAAGTCAAAGTTTATCTCAAGTAATTTTTTTGTTGCGTCGGGAAGGTGAGACCCAAGGGCCTCACATTTGTCGTTATTTATCTTATAGCCGGATAGCTTTCCGAAGTCAGATAATAGGTCATAAAGTGGAGGGAGGGACAACATGGGTTTAGTAATAGTCATTATAACATCATCAGCGAACAACGCAAGTTTATGCATCGTGTTGCCAATTTGAATTCCTGATATATCTGTCTTATTCCTGATGGTTGCTGCTAACGGCTCTATACAAAGGGCAAATAGTAATGGGGAAAGGGGGCACCCCTGTCTTGTTCCATTTCGAATTTTGATTGTTTTGGATTGATAACCAGAGAGTCTGATAAATGCTGATGGGGTTGTGTATAATACTTGGATTGCCTTTAAAAACTTTCCCTTGATCCCAAACTGTTGCAGTGTCAGGAGCATATAGTCCCAATATATCCTATCGAACGCCTTCTCTGCGTCCAACGAGAGGAACAGAGAAGGCATTCTTTCTTTGTGTGCATAGTCCAGTAAGTCTATTATTTTCCTAACATTATCAGGAGCTTCCCTCCCTCTTATAAAACCCACTTGGTCAGGCTTAATCAATTTGGTCAAAAGCGGATTTAATCTATTTGCCAGTATTTTAGTGAAAAGTTTCAAATCTAAATGTATTAGTGATATGGGTCTATAGTTTTTGCAATGGAATTTATCTTTACCTGGTTTGGGTACCACACAGATTCTTGCCGATAGGAGTTCTGGTGGAATATAGCCTCCCTGGAGTATATAATTAAAGGAGTCAACCAAGTGTGGGACCAAGTGTACCGAAAACTTTTTATAAAACCCACCCGAGTACCCATCTGGCCCCGGGGCTTTATTGCTTTTAGCCTGTTTAATTGCAGTCATAACCTCCCTGGGCGAGATTGGGGCCTCTAGCTGGCATGAATGTTCCTCAGATAGTTGTGGGACGTTGCTTTCCTTCAGAAAGGTTCTAATTTGTGTCTCTCTATGTGGAGTCTGATCTATTTTAAGATTATACAGGGACTGGTAAAAGTCAGCAAACTCATTGGCTATTTGTAATGGGTCATTAAGAATATGTCCATCTGTCGCTTGAAGTTGGGGGACAGAGGAGGATCTGGTTATATTTCTAATTTTTCTAGCCAGCATACGGTCAGGCTTATTAGCGTATATAAAGTAATGCGCTTCTATAATTCTTAAAGAAGACAGTGCTTCTTCATTCAGCAAATTGTCTATTTCTGCTTTTTTAGCTATAATTGCTTTACCCCCCTCCTCTGATCTATTGTTAATATGGAGCCTCTGGAGCCTCTCTAGGTCTGATTTTTTTTGCTGGAGGATATCTTTCTTCTTTTTGGCTATAAGAGCCTTTTCTTTAATGAGTATACCTCGAAGATATGATTTAAAAGCTCCCCAAGCATATAATGGATTATCTGTAGAACCTTTATTTATTCGCCAAAAGTCTTTAATGGACTCGGACACTCTTTGTGAGATTAATTCATCTTTTAACAAATGTAAGTCTAATGTCCAGTTTCTCTGTCTTGAGGGGTCAAAAAACCCCTGTAGGGAGATCTCTACAATGGAGTGATCAGACCAGGATGTTTGTGATATGTTTGTATTTACTAATAATGGGCATAAAATTTGGCTAATAAAGATGTAGTCAATCCTAGAGTAGGACTGGTGTACGGCTGAATAATAAGTAAAGCCTTTTGCTGTTCGATTACAAATGCGCCAGACGTCTATTAGGTTATGATCTAATATTAAGTCACTTAGGATTTTAGAAGAAGCTTTGTGTGGCGCTGGGGATCTGTCTACTTGGTCATTAACGGTAAGATTAAAATCCCCTCCAAGAATTATCTTATATTTCTTCCATGAAGTTAAGATTTTGCTGATTTTAGCTATGAATCTTCCCTGGTCTTCATTGGGGGCATAGATATTACCTAGAACTATTGAACTACCCTGAATTTTACCTTTTAAGATTAGGAATCTCCCCTCTGGGTCTCTAATCACTTCCTCCTCTTGAAACCCAAGGGCAGCTTGCATTAAGATAGAAACCCCTTTTTGTTTTTTTGCTCCTACTGCATGATATTGGATTGGAAAAGCTGCGTCCCAATATTTTGGTGTTGTAGTGCTAGTGAAATGTGTTTCCTGAAGCATAATCACCTGAGCCTTTAGTGACTTGTACTCTGCTATAGCTTTTTTTCTTTTAATGTGCGAATGTAGGCCTCTTACATTGTGGGATATTATTTTAAAAGACATTGTCTATTTTGTGTGTTGTAAAATGATAAAATGTACTTATCTGTATCCATCTGTTTATGCTGTTTGTACTCCTGGGAAAATCATAGTGAGTGAGAGCTTTTGTAATTACACCAGGGCTCTCAGCCCCGGGTGATTCACGAGTGACCATGGAAGAAAAGAACCATAGAAAGAAAAGAAGAGATTGAGAGGTTAAAACAGAACAACAACAAAGAAAATACAATTGTATCTGTAAGTGATACATAACCAACAGTGATTTAGAACATTTCCCCTCTCCAGGGGGTGCATATTGTTTTCTGATATAGTCATATCAGCAAATAAGCAAGTAAAACCTAACTGTTACTAAGCAGGACTAGTAATTCATCTCAAAGCATTGTGACAAACTTAACTTTTGATTAGCTGTCTCTTAATCTAACGTCGACCCTTTTTGAAGGAACAATAACTTAGATTTAAGTAAAAACTTTTTTATTTTTTTATTTTATAACTAGCTCATTCATTACCTATTATAGCTAACTTCATGAGTTTCTATCAGACCATCGGATTAAATAAACTTATACACATTACTAATCAATATTAAACCAATCAGGAGCTTTTATAACATCTATATCTTTCTCTAGACCTCCCAAGTCCCAAGAGAGTCAATTTGTATGCATGAGTTCATGTGTTCCCCGAAACCCGTGGGTCAGACCAGGGCGGGAGTATAGAGTAATGTGTAATTGAGGACGTACATCTTGATTAGCCAGGATCATCATTACCATTTAACTGTGAGCGCTTTCTTGGGGTTTGTGGTCCTATTTCTTTGTCCCAGATCCTCTGGGTTCTTTTCTTTGGTGCTCTTTGAGGTAGCGTCTCTTCTTGGTCTTCTATTGATAAATTCATATGTTTCACCATCTTTATTCCTTCCTCCAGATTAGTGCAGGAGTACGTTGTGTTATGGTGTATGCATACGAGCCTGAAAGGGAAGGACCATCTGTACTTCAACTTAGCTTTCTGTAATGCTATAATAACTGGCTTTAGATCTCTGCGTTTCTTTAGGGTAGTTGGTGAAAGGTCTGAATAGAATTGTATTTTGTGACCCTCAAATTCAAATTGCAGGAGCTTCCTAGAAGCCTGGACTATCTTCTCTTTGGTAGAGTAGTAATGAAATTTGATAATGATATCTCTAGGTATGCCGGGATTTGGAGGCTTGTTTAGGGCTCTGTGTGCTCTGTCCATCAGCAAGAGATTTTCTTCTATGTCAGGGATGAGTTTCCGGAAAACAGCGGGTAGTACTTCTGGAAGGTTGTCAAATGACTCTGGTAGATTTCGGATCCTGATGTTAGATCTCCTAGATCTATTCTCCAAGTCTTCAATTTGAGATTCTAGCACTGAGATCTGCTTCTCCTGCGCTGACATAGTGGATTGAATTTCCGTCAGATCTTCTATAACCTCATCCACTTTGTCCTCAATCACCGAGGTTCTGTTACCAATACTCAGGATATCTGACTTCAGCTCTGCTATCGCCGATCTCAGTTCAGTTTGAAATACCTCCCTTATTTGTCCCACTAAAGTAGAAGAGGGAGCATCTATGTGATCTCCTTGGGAGTCTTCAGATAAGTTTTCTTGATCTGCAGTTGATGTCATAGCCGCCAGATGCGCAGCTTTACGATTTTTTTTTTTGCTTGTGCTCTAGATAAACAGTCCTTGACTGTTTGATGTTTTCCTTCCATATTGGAGCATAAACTGATACAAAGCTAATCTCCGGCAAACTCACTTGAAGGCTGTTACTGTGCAATCTCTTACAGATTATATTGTGTTAATGCAAACGTGCTTCTGTATTGTAGCCCCACAATAGGTATTTAGCTTTTATGATAGAGATTACTTGTAGGTGATCATTCTGCACCCCCACAGGTTGGGACCCCTATTCAAAGGGCATGTTTCCTAATTTGTTGGTTTGAGAAAAGCAACAGGATACTCTCCCTCTAGAGCAGTTCTCCGCTTTTGTACCTCAAGCTCTAAGCATCTTTCGCTATGGGAGATCAAGAAAGGGCTCATGCTCTAGAGAAATGGTAATGTGAGAGTTCAGTTGCAAAGTAGTGTGAAGTAAATCACATTAACTCATTGTAATTTTATAAGGCAATAGTAAACCGCCTAAGAGAAAGAGAAATGTGCACAACTTTTACTGTATTTGGCTAAATTCCACTACTTCATATATGATTACATTCCTGAGTTGGTCACCACTAGCCTAAAGAGACTACCTCTCAGCTCAGGGAAAGGGGATACGACTCAAAGGAAGGGGAAAATGGAAGTGGAAGTGACCAACCTAGACTAGCTAGGCCGGAAAGGGAGAGCCTTGAGGAACAGCCACTAACGTAAATGCTTATTTAGATTTTAGCATAAAACATTTTTGCAACAGTGACCTGTAAAGAAAAGAATAAGTGGTTAAAGCAGCAGGAAAACCAAATAAAACAACACTCCACTTTGGATTATTAACCCAAAGGTACATATGCTGTCGCAGCAGCAGTGAACCAGACTGTAACAGTAATCACAATAAAGACTGCTTGATATTTGTTCCTGATATTTAGTATGGAGAAATGCTGGTCCCAGGGATAATACAGTGTCGCTTGTGAATAAAGGCTCTGTAATAGCACTATATGCCACTAAGTTCCAGAGATCTCCAGCTTATGCCAGAGGGAGAATATAATAAAATTTCTCACATATTACTGCAGGTTTTCATGCAACATATACTGGCTGTTAGGGTGACACAGGGCAAAAAAAAAAACAGAAATAGTGGAATATGTCTCAGTAGTTGCGCTTCACTTAAGCTGATGTGTGCAATGTTAAAGTCCCTGCAATAGGAATGTCTCCTGTAGTTCAAGCTGCTATTAGGAAAAGTTATTAGGTTGAAACAGGTTCTGTAGTCACACTCTGGGTATAGGCTGCAAGAATAAATTCACTGAGAGGTTGCAGTCCCTCAGAGGTTAATTATTTTAGTGTAAAGTATGGATATAAGCAGCAGAGGAGGTGGTTATTGGCACAAATATTTTCCTGTGAGGGCTTTATATTTATTTTGCAGCTTGCAGGTATTCACAGCACAATGGATGATTAGCCCTTGCATCAAGAAAGTCTTCAGTATTGAAGTGTTTGCTTGGCCAAGGATAGCCCAGGTCAACTCAGTATGTGAGAGGTCTGGCCCCAAATTGTGTGATAATGGAGTATAAAATAGCCAGGCTGCCTAGGTATAATCTAAGTGGACTGCACTTAAAATGTAGGTGGCTTAAGGAACAGTCCTGCTCAGGGACCACAGTTTATGTAGATGGTATGCCCATATAGGTGTACCGGGACCTAGGGGGTCAACATGGGCAAAGAAAAAACCTCAGCATGGAGGAATGTTGGGTGCACTAAGCGGCCCCTTTATATGGTAGTGGCCCAGAGGGGCAGATTATGGTGCTGGGGGGGAGCAGTTCAAATACCCTTCAGCTCCGGTACAGTAAGTATCAAGTCTGGGACAGTGCAGGCTTACCGGTGACCCAGGGAGTCTGCCACAGAGGCCGGTCGTTAGTTGGTAGAAGAAGCAGCCAGTTCAGGATCCAGGCGCTGCGTGGAGAAGGTGAGCTTAACTCCGGATCAGAGCCCCGACTCTCCGGTGTCCTAATGAGGCTGGAGCTGTCTGGGAGGAGAGGCGCCCCGCTTGCCGTGTCACCCGCTTCTGGTTAGAAAGAGTAATCCCTACTCTCGCCCTGTTGAGCTGCGTCAATGCTCCACTATCGCTGTACCGGGCAAGATGGCGGCTGTTCGCGCCTCGCAGGGTAAGTTCAAGGGGAGTGGAGGCTGATCTGTACCAGGCTTCAGGCGCTCACCAGTAGGTTTCCCGGTAAGGTGTGAGGATGGTACCAAAGGTACGATGAAAGGCTTCTGTCCGTATCAGTCAACGGTCACCAGGATGTCCCATGCTGAGCTCCGGCTCATGGGTGAACTCCACGCAGCCACAGCCGAGATGGCTCCGGAGCAGAGCCCCGACCCTCCGGAGTCACCGGTGTTGATAGGTGGAGATCTAGGTGTTCTCAGATTGGGGACAAATAGCGGTGTAGTAGGCAAATGTCCAGGCCCCTTGTGGAGCCAACCGGGTCTCAAGGAAAACTTTGTTTAGCCAAATTGGGCTGAAGCTCCTCACTGAAAAGGTGTTAGAATGAGTTTGGGAACTTCAGGGATAATATAGACCAGTCCCCAGGTTGAATTATAGTCTAAAAGTGCACTTTTAATCCAATTTTCCAGCAGAGCTCACTAAGTGTGTGACCGCTCAGTACAGGAGTTAGCTCCGCCCCTCGTTAAATGCCCTTTTAAGGGCAATGCCCATCCAAATGCTCTTTTCAGGGCAATTGGGAGCTTAGGTTTTTTTTTGGGGAGTTGGTTGTGTGGGTGGTGGGTTTTAATGTTGGGGGGGTTGTTTGTATTTTTTTACAGGTAACAGAGCTGATTTCTTTGGGGCAATGCCCCGCAAAGGCCCTTTTAAGGGCTATTGGTAGTGATGTCACAAATTTAAAACGAACAGTGAACGCGAACTTCCACAAAAGTTCGCGAACGTGCGAACCGGGCGAACCGCCATTGACTTCAATAGGCAGGGGAATTTTAAAACCCACAGGGACTCTTTCTGGCCACAAAAGTGATGGAAAAGTTGTTTCAAGGGGACTAACACCTGGACTGTGGCATGCCGGAGGGGGATCCATGGCAAAACTCCCATGGAAAATTACATAGTTGATGCAGAGTCTGTTTTTAAGCCATAAAGGGCATAAATCACCTAAAATTCCTAAATTGTTTGGAATAACGTGTTTTAAAACATCAGGTATGATGTTGTATCATTCAGGTACTGTAAGGGTTACGCCCGCTTCACAGTGACAGACCAAACTCCCCGTTTAACTCACCGCAAACAACCGCAAACAGTCCATTTGCACAACCGCAAACTTCCCATTTGCACAAGGTTGGATACCAAGCTAGCCATGTCCCGTTCCTTATCCTCACTGATGTCACTGCACGTGCAATCACTTCCTGGGGTAACAGAAAATGCTCCACCCACAAGATGCTCCTATTATATTACTGCACTGAGGATGCTGCCTGTATCTGTGTGTCCTGCTCCCTGGCCAGAGAGCACAGGGGACACCAGGTCGAGCTGCTGAATGAGACTTCTGAGAAGAAGAAAAAGAAACTGAGAAATGTTCTGCAGAAACTGACCACAAAGAGAGAGGAGACTGAGAAAAGAGTCCAGAGTCTGCAGAAGCACAAGAGAGGGGTGCAAGAGAAAGCAGCTGGTGTAACAGAGAGACTGACTGCCCTTATTAGGGACATCAGGAAACAGCTGGAAGACCTAGAGAAGCGAGTCCTGAGTGAGATCACCCGGCAGCAGGAGCAGGTTTTACTCACAATCTCTGATCTGATCCAGCAGCTGGGAAAAAGAGAACGACGAGCTAACCAGGAAGATTTGTCACATTGAGGAGCTGTGCAACATGACTGACCCATTAACTGTCCTACAAGAACAGGAATCACACAGAGAAGAGATGCTTGGTCGGTCCTCCTACTTCCAATTTGGGGCACTGCGCGTGAAATCTAATGTGCCACCAGATAGGAGTGGTGTGTTAACTAGTACTATTCTTATCAGTTTAATCCCTGTTACGTCCCCTATCAGGGGACGTGTATATGGCATCGATTTTAGGAACCTGGAGATGATTTTAGGAACCGGGAGATGGAAAAGATGCTTGGTCGGTCCGGCCATGAAATAGATAGATAGATAGATACATAGATTAGATAGATAGATCAATAGAAGCAATAGATACATTTGATGATAGATACGATAGATAGATTTGATAGATAAATAGATAGATTTGATAGATAGATAATTTCCCAGACAGAGAATTACAAGACGGGCAGTCTGGGACCAATGGTAAGGTTCCCAGAGGCAGTTGCGGCGCAAAAGGCTCTGATTAGAACAGAGCACTCTGTGTATCTGCCCTCGGCTGTAATCAGAACATTCTTTAGCTTTCTGCCTGTCGGCCAAATGTCCGTCTGCCAAATGTCCGTCTGCCAAATGTCCTTCTGCATTTTGTCAGAGCACTGCATGCAATCTACTGTGCCACCAGATAGGAGTGGTGTGTTAACTAGTACTATTCTTATCAGTTTAATCCCTGTTACGTCCCCTATCAGGGGACGTGTATATGGTATCGATTTTAGGAACCCGGAGATAATTTTAGGAACCGGGAGATGGAAAAAGATGCTTGGACACTCAGTACAGGTCGTTCTCCTTCAGCCTTTTTATACGAGGGTCCCTCAACAGGCACGACAGCATGAAAGACCCCATATGCCATTACTTCCTTTTGCACAATCGAGTACAGGTATGGCATCGATTTTAGGAACCCGGAGATGATTTTAGGAACCGGGAGTTGGAAAAAGATGCTTGGACACCCAGTACAGGTCGTTCTCCTTCAGCCATTTTATATGAGGGTCCCTCAACAGGCACGACAGCATGAAAGACCCCATATGCCATTACTTCCTTTTGCACAATCGAGTATAGGTATGGCATCGATTTTAGGAACCCGGAGATGATTTTAGGAACCGGGAGATGGAAAAAGATGCTTGGACACCCACTACAGGTCATTCTCCTTCAGCCTTTTTATACGAGGGTCCCTCAACAGGCACGACAGCATGAAAGACCCCATATGCCATTACTTCCTTTTGCACAATCCAGTACAGGTATGGCATCGATTTTAGGAACCTGGAGATGATTTTAGGAACCGGGAGATGGAAAAAGATGCTTGGACACCCACTACAGGTCATTCTCCTTCAGCCTTTTTATACGAGGGTCCCTCAACAGGCACGACAGCATGAAAGACCCCATATGCCATTACTTCCTTTTGCACAATCCAGTACAGGTATGGCATCGATTTTAGGAACCTGGAGATGATTTTAGGAACCGGGAGATGGAAAAAGATGCTTGGACACCCAGTACAGGTCGTTCTCCTTCGGCCTTTTTATACGAGGGTCCCTCAACAGGCACGACAGCATTAAAGACCCCATATGCCATTACTTCCTTTTGCACAATCGAGTACAGGTATGGCATCGATTTTTGGAACCCGGAGATGATTTTAGGAACCGGGAGATGGAAAAAGATGCTTGGACACCTAGTCCAGGTCGTTCTCCTTCGGCCTTTTTATACGAGGGTCCCTCAACAGGCACGACAGCATGAAAGACCCCCATATGCCATTACTTCCTTTTGCACAATCGAGTACAGGTATGGCATCGATTTTAGGAACCCGGAGATGATTTTAGGAACCGGGAGATGGAAAAAGATGCTTGGACACCCAGTCCAGGTCGTTCTCCTTCAGCCATTTTATACGAGGGTCCCTCAACAGGCACAACAGCATGAAAGACCCCATATGCCATTACTTCCTTTTGCACAATCAAGTACAGGTATGGCATTGATTTTAGGAACCCGGAGATGATTTTAGGAACCGGGAGATGGAAAAAGATGCTTGGACACCCAGTACAGGTCGTTCTCCTTCAGCCATTTTATACGAGGGTCCCTCAACAGGCATGACAGCATGAAAGACCCCATATGCCATTACTTCCTTTTGCACAATTGAGTACAGGTATGGCATCGATTTTAGGAACCCGGAGATGATTTTACGAACCGGGAGATGGAAAAAGATGCTTGGACACCCAATACAGGTTGTTCTCCTTCAGCCATTTTATACAAGGGTCCCTCAACAGGCACTACACCATGAAAGACCTCATATGCCATTACTTCCTTTTGCACAATCGAGTACAGGTATGGCATCGATTTTAGGAACCCGGAGATGATTTTAGGAACCAGGAGATGAAAAAAGATGCTTGGACACCCAGTACAGGTAGTTCTCCTTCAGCCATTTTATACGAGGGTCCCCTCAACAGGCACGACAGCATGAAAGACCCCATATGCAATTACTTCCTTTTGCACAATCGAGTACAGGTATGGCATCAATTTTAGGAACCGGGAGATGATTTTAGGAACCGGGAGATGGAAAAAGATGCTTGGACACCCAGTACAGGTCGTTCTCCTTCAGCCATTTTATACGAGGGTCCCTCAACAGGCACGACAGCATGAAAGACCCCATATGCCATTACTTCCTTTTGCACAATCGAGTACAGGTATGGCATCGATTTTAGGAACCCGGAGATGATTTTAGGAACCGGGAGATGGAAAAAAGATGCTTGGTCGGTCCGGCCATGAGATAGATAGAAAGATACATAGATTAGATTGATAGATCAATAGATGCAATAGATACATTTGATGATAGATACGATAGATAGATAGATATATTTGATAGATAAATAGATAGATTTGATAGATAGATAATTTCCCAGACAGAGAACTACAAGACGGGCGGTCTGGGACCCATGGTAAGGTTCCCAGAGGCAGTTGCGGGGCCCGAGGCTCTGAATTCGGGGCACTGCAGGTGCAATCTACTGTGCCACCAGATATGAGTGGTGTGTTAAGTAGTACTATTCTTATCAGTTTAATCCCTGTTACGTTCCCCATCAGGCATTGATTTATGAAATTTTGGCCATGTACCTTCCACTGCGGTGTCCCAATAGCTACAAATTTTTGGAACGCCTCAGACTCCACCAGCTTGTATGGTAAAAGCTGGCGGGCTAAGAGTTCAGACAAGCCAGCTGTCAGGTGCCGGGCAAGGGGGTAAGTTTGTGATATTGGCTTCTTACGCTCAAACATGTCCTTGACAGACACCTGACTGTGGGCAGATGAGCAGGAACTGCTCTGGAAGAGAGATGGATTGGCGGATGGTTGAGAGGGGGCAAGGAGCACAGCAGTGGTTGACGTGGCTGAATAAGCTGGACCAGGAGGAGGATGGCGGCTTTGAGTTTGTGTGCTGCTTGTCTCATGTGTTCATCCCATAGGCGTTTGTGATGTGAGATCATGTGCCTTTGCAAAGCAGTTGTACCTAGGTGGGTGTTGGACTTCCCACGACTCAGTTTCTTTTGGCACAGGTTGCAAATGGCATTGCTGTTGTCAGAGGCAAACACATAAAAAAATGCCACACTGATGAGCTCTGCGATGACGGCATTCTGGTGGTGGCAACAGCATGCGTTGATTGGCGTGCTGTCTGGCTGACCCCGGATGCCGATGCATGCTCTCTGACTGTGCCACTAGCTCCTTGCGACGACCTCCCCCTGCTTCCAACTCGTCTCCTCCTCCTGCTCCTCTCTGTCTTCCCATCTGAACTTTCCCCCTGTTCTTCTTCTCTTCTACCGGGCGCCCACGTGACATTCACGGACGCATCATCATCATCAAACCCCTTCACTTGTATCTGACAACTCAACAACGGAAGCAACGGCGGGTACAACATCATCATCATCATCACAACCGTAACGTCGTCCATGTCTGTAATGCTGCCTGACTGAGACATATCACAATTATCTACATCCTCTGTCAATGATAGTTGCGCATCACTCATTTCTTCACACTGAGGTGCACATAACTCCTCTGACAGATCAAGTGAGGCGGCTGTGGTGCTAGTGTCCGGTGGTGGCGGCAGGTGGGCGAGTGGTAAGTTGAGAGGTGCCCGAAGCTAAGCTAGAGGAGGAGGGATGGTGCGTCAAGGTTATGAACGGAAGCTGGTAGAAGATTGGGTGTCCTGTGTTATAAAGTCAACTATTTCATCAGAACTTTTTCGTGTTCATGTACGTGGCCTAACACTGTGAATTAGTCTCTGGCCAAAGGGAATCACAGCATCACGACGACCCCTGCGGGTTGGCCTGCCTCTGCCTGTCATTTTTTTTTCGATTAGTGCTACTATGCGTGCAAGCTACTGTGAGTGGGCACAGTATACGCTGTGAGCCTGACACAAAAAAGCAGACGGATGTTTCAAAGTCAAAATATTTTTTTATTTTTAAAATTTACACTTACACTACTATTAAACAAGATAATATGAGTGGTGGCAATGGACAAGTGGGCACAGTATACGGTGTGAGCCTGACACAAAAAAGCAGACTGATGTTTCACAGTCAAAATAGTTTTTTTATTTTAAAATGTACACTTACACTACTATTAAACAAGATAATATGAGTGGTGGCACTGGGCAAGTGGGCACAGTATACGCTGTGAGCCTGACACAAAAGAGCAGACTGATGTTTCAAAGTCAAAATAGTTTTTTTATTTAAAATGTACACTTACACTACTATTAAACAAGATATTGTGAGTGGTGGCACTGGACAAGTGGGCACAGTATACGCTGTGAGCCTGACACAAAAAAGCAGACTGATGTTTCACAGTCAAAATAGTTTTTTTTATTTTTAAAATGTACACTTACACTACTATTAAACAAGATAATATGAGTGGTGGCACTGGGCAAGTGGGCACAGTATATGCTGTGAGCCTGGCACACACGCTGGCAGGCAGGCAACTGCAATTAGATTACACTAGCAGACTGATGTTTCACAGTCAAAAAAGTTGTTTTTTTTTTTAAATTATTTACACTACTGTTGCACCAGATATGAGTGGTGGCACTGGGCAAGTGGACCGGGCACACATGTTGGCAGGCAGGCAAATGCAATTAGAATTACACTAGCAGACTGATGTTTCACAGTCAAAAAAGTTTTTTTTTTTTTATTATTTACACTACTGTTACACCAGATATGAGTGGTGGCACTGGGCAAGTGTGCCGGGCACACACGTTGGCAGGCAAGCAACTGCAATTAGATTACACTAGCAGACTGATGTTTCACAGTCAAAAAAGTTTTTTTTTTAATTTACACTACTGTTACAAACAGATATGAGTGGTGGCACTAGTTGCAAGTGGGCCTGGCACACACGCTGGCAGGCAGGCAGGCAACTTCTATTAGATTACACTAGCAGACTAATGTTTCACAGTCAAAAAAAGTTTTTTTTTTTAAAAATTTACACTACTATTACAACAGATATGAGTGGTGGCACTTAGCAAGTGGGCCTGGCACACACGCTGGGAAGGCAGGCAACTGCAATTAGATTAAACTAGCAGGACTGATGTTTCACAGTCAAAAAAGTTTTTTTTTTTAAATTTACACTACTGTTACAACAGATATGAGTGGTGGCACTAGTTGGCAAGTGGGCCTGGCACACACGCTGGCAGGCAGGCAACTGCAATTAGATTACACTAGCAGACTGATGTTTCACAGTCAAAAAAGTTTTTTTTACAAAATTTTACACTACTGTTACAACAGATATGAGTGGGTGGCACTTAGCAAGTGGGCCTGGCACACACACTGGCAGTCAGGCAACCTGCAATTAGATTACACTAGCAGACTGATGTTTCACAGTCAAAAAAGTTTTTTTTTACAAAAATTTACACTACTGTTACAACAGATATGAGTGGTGGCACTTAGCAAGTGGGCCTGGCACACACACTGGCAGTCAGGCAACTGCAATTAGATTACACTAGCAAACTGATGTTTCACAGTCAAATTTTTTTTTTTTTTTAAATTTACACTACTGTACAACAGATATGATTGGTGGCACTGCAGGCAGGCAACTGCAATTAGATTACACTAGCAGACTGATGTTTCACAGTCAAAAAAGGTTTTTTTTTTAAATTTAACACTACTGTTACAACAGATATGAGTGGTGGCACTAGTGGCAAGTGGCGCCTGGCACACACGCTGCCAGGCAGGCAACTGCTACTAGATTACACTAGCAGACTGATGTTTCACAGTCAAAAAAAGTTTTTTTTTTTTAATTTACACTACTGTTACAAAAGATATGAATGGTGGCACTAGTTGGCAAGTGGGCCTGGCACACACGCTGGCAGGCAGGCAACTGCTATTAGATTACACTAGCAGACTGATGTTTCACAGTCAAAAAGTTTTTTGTTTTTTAATTTACACTACTGTTACAACAGATATGAGTGGTGGCACTAGTTGGCAAGTGGGCCTGGCATACACGCTGGCAGGCAGTCAACTAGAATTAGATTACACTAGCAGACTGATGTTTCACAGTCAAAAAAGTTTTTTTTTTTTAAATTTACACTACTGTTACAACAGATATGAGTGGTGGCACTAGTTGGCAAGGTGGGCCTGGAACACACGCTGGCAGGCAGGCAACTACAATTATATTACACTAGCAGACTGATGTTTCACAGTCAAAAAAGTTTTTTTTTAAAAAATTGACCCTACTGTTACAACAGATATGAGTGGTGGCACTAGTTGGCAAGTGGGCCTGGCACACATGCTGGCAGGCAGGCAACTGCAATTAGATTACATTAACAGAATGATTTTTCACAGTCAAAAAAGTTTTTTTTTTTTTTAATTTACACTACTGTTACAACAGATATGAGTGGTGGCACTAGTTGGCAAGTGGGCCTGGCACACACGCTGGCAGACAGGCAACTGCAATTAGATTACACTAGCAGACTGATGTTTCACAGTCAAAAAAGTTTTTTTTACAAAATTTACACTACTGTTACAACAGATATGAGTGGTGGCACTTAGCAAGTGGGCCTGGCACACACACTGGCAGTCAGGCAACTGCAATTAGATTACACTAGCAGACTGATGTTTCACAGTCAAAAAAGTTTTTTTTTACAAAATTTACACTACTGTTACAACAGATATGAGTGGTGGCACTTAGCAAGTGGGCCTGGCACACACACTGGCAGTCAGGCAACTTGCAATTAGATTACCACTAGCAAACTGATGTTTCACAGTCAAATTTTTTTTTTTTTTTTAAATTTACACTACTGTTACAACAGATATGATTGGTGGCACTGCAGGCAGGCAACTGCAATTAGATTACACTAGCAGACTGATGTTTCACAGTCAAAAAAGGTTTTTTTTTAAATTTACCACTACTGTTACAACAGATATGAGTGGTGGCACTAGTTGGCAAGTGCGCCTGCACACACGCTGCCAGGCAGGCAACTGCTACTAGATTACACTAGCAGACTGATGTTTTCACAGTCAAAAAAGTTTTTTTTTTTTTTAATTTACACTACTGTTACAAAAGATATGAATGGTGGCACTAGTTGGCAAGTTGTCCTGGCACATCACTGCTGGCAGGCAGGCAACTGCTATTAGTTTACACTAGCAGACTGATGTTTCACAGTCAAAAAGTTTTTGTTTTTTAATTTACACTACTGTTACAACAGATATGAGTGGTGGCACTAGTTGGCAAGTGGGCCTGGCATACACGCTGGCAGGCAGTCAACTAGAATTAGATTACACTAGCAGACTGATGTTTCACAGTCAAAAAAGTTTTTTTTTTTTAAATTTACACTACTGTTACAACAGATATGAGTGGTGGCACTAGTTGGCAAGTGGGCCTGGCACACACGCTGGCAGGCAGGCAACTACAATTATATTACACTAGCAGACTGATGTTTCACAGTCAAAAAAGTTTTTTTTTTAAAAAATTGACCCTACTGTTACAACAGATATGAGTGGTGGCACTAGTTGGCAAGTGGGCCTGGCACACATGCTGGCAGGCAGGCAACTGCAATTAGATTACATTAACAGAATGATTTTTCACAGTCAAAAAAGTTTTTTTTTTTTTTAATTTACACTACTGTTACAACAGATATGAGTGGTGGCACTAGTTGGCAAGTGGGCCTGGCACACACCGCTGGCAGACAGGCAACTGCAATTAGATTACACTAGCAGACTGATGTTTCACAGTCAAAAAGTTTTTTTTTTTTTTTAATTTACACTACTGTTACAAAGATATGAATGGTGGCACTAGTTGGCAAGTGGGCCTGGCACACATGCTGGCAGGCAGGCAACTGCTATTAGATTACACTAGCAGGACTGATGTTTCACAGTCAAAAAAGTTTTTGTTTTTTAATTTACACTACTGTTACAACAGATATGAATGGTGGCACTAGTTGGCAAGTGGCCTGGCATACACGCCTGGCAGGCAGTCAACTAGAATTAGATTACACTAGCAGACTAATGTTTCACAGTCAAAAAAGTTTTTTTTTTTTAATTTACACTACTGTTACAACAGATATGATTGGTGGCACTGCA